>NC_060244.1:4886000-5191375 GCF_021155785.1 Neodiprion fabricii
ATGATGGTAACGCCCGAATTTCGGGTCTCGAGGTGGACATAAATGGAAAGGAGTTGCCGCAGCTGCGAATAAAATACAATCAAAATCTTGGTCTACTGGAGGGAGTGAGTGACCTCAGAATTCACAGGAACACGTTCAACAGATCAGTGATGCAGGACACGAGCAAACAGTTCTTCACGATAACCGACTACGACGATCATGGCCGGATAAAGACAGTGCTGATGAACATAAGAGCGTTGGATGTCTTCAGAATGGAACTGGAATACGACAATCGGAATCGTATAAAGTCGAGAAAGTTCAGCATCGGTAGAGAGTCGATGATGGACAAGATAACGTACAACGCCGACGGGCACGTTCTGGAAGTCGCTGACACGGACAACAACTGGCAGTACAGCTACGACGAGAATGGAAACATTATTGGAGTTACCGAGCAAAACGAGAAGATCACGCTTGGATACGACAGCGGGGATCGTGTTGTTCAGTACGGAGACGTCGAGTTCAACTCCTACGACGGTCGAGGTTTCGTTGTGAGACGGGGGGAGCACAAGTACAGGTACAACTCGAGAGGACAGCTGATCCACGCATTCGAACACGACAAATTCCAGATATGGTACTTCTACGACGACCGCGGAAGGCTGGTGGCGTGGAACGACGACAGAGGAAACATCACCCAGTACTTCTACGCTAATCCAAGAACACCAGACCTCATAACTCACGTGCATTTCCCGAAGTCATCCAAGACTTTTAGATTCTTATACGACGCTCGAGACTTTTTGATAACGGTTGAAACCTCGGAACAAAGGTTCTACGTAGCTTCCGACCAGAACGGCTCGCCACTGGCGCTATTCGACACGAACGGGAACCTCATCAAAGAAATGGGACGAACTCCATTCGGCAAAATTATCAAGGACACTAACCCCGATTTCTATCTTCCGATCGACTTCCACGGTGGTTTGTTGGACCCCAACACGCGACTGGTGTATCTGAACAAACGTCTCTACGATCCAGCGGTGGGTCAGTGGATGACCCCGGCCTGGGAGCAAATGGCTAATGAACTGACGACTCCGACCGACATATTCATCTACAGATTCCGTAACAACGATCCGATAAACAGCAAACAGAACGTGGAATACATGACTGACTTGGCGAGCTGGCTGATGCTGTACGGCTACGACATCTCCGCTATGCTCGGTTCGGAGTACACCAAGGGTATGGTCTACCAGCCCAGTGCCACCATCACTTCTCCCCAGCTCACGCCAGAGTTCGGGGTCATGTCGGGACTGCAGTGCATCGTCAATAGGGTTCACCAGAAATTCTCTGACCTCGGTTTCGTGCCAAAGCCACTTCTGAAGCTCGAACCAAAGACGAGAAACCTTCTCCCGAGAGTGGCGCACAGAAGAGCTGTCTTCGGCGAAGGTGTTCTGGTGTCCAGGGTCGGAGGTCGAGCCCTGGTCAGCGTTGTGGACGGCGTAAACAGCGTCGTTCAGGACGTGGTGACCTCGGTATTTAACAGTTCGTTCTTCCTCCCGTTGCACTTCAGTGTCCACGATCAGGACGTGTTCTACTTCGTTAAGGACAACGCGTTGAAGATAAGGGACGACATGGAGGAGCTCCGTCGTCTCGGTGGAATGTTCAACGTTTCTACCCACGAAACAACCGAGCACGGGGCCGGGACGTGGAAGGAGCTCAGGCTCCACAATCCGGACGCTGCAGTCGTCATTAAATACGGTGCAGACCCCGAGCAGGAGAGACACAGGATATTGAAGCACGCCCATAAAAGGGCGGTAGAGAGAGCTTGGGAAATAGAGAAACAGTTGGTCGCCAATGGTTTTCAGGGACGGGGCGACTGGACCGAAGAAGAGAAGGAAGAGCTGATAAACCACGGTGATGTTGACGGGTACGAGGGCGTGGATATTCACAGTGTACATAGGTATCCGCAGCTCGCCGACGATCCGGGGAACGTCGCGTTCACCAGAGACACTAAGCGTAAGAGGAGACGGAGTGGCAATAGACGGAACAGAATTCACAGGCACGATTCGTGATTTGATAAATTTTAATTAACCGAACATTTCACCTATTATAGTAAGATAAAACCGCAATGTGTGAAATTCTATACACGTTATGAAAACGTATAACAAATTCATGCGTATGAATAACACGTTGTGATATGTCCACGGTAACGTTTAGAATTAAAACAATCAAAAAGAAGACTTTTTAAACTGAACAAATAAAAGAAGAATAGCTCGAGTGAAACGAGGAAAAAATTGGAGAGATTGAAAAAAAAATAATTAATTAATCGAACGGTAATGCAAATTTGAATGAAAATTCAATCTCTGCTACATGTGGGGAAAATCCTCGACTTAATTAATGAGACGACTGAGACTCGTGTGTAATATATATTACTATTATTTTATTTGTATCGAACTTGTTGGTGCCATATATTATTATTATCATCACCATCATTATTATTATTATTACTATTATTGATGTTGTTTTTATTATTATTACTACTACTTTCGTGATTTTTTTTTATTTCTTGTTTTTTTTTTTTTGTAAGGAATAATCCATAAAGTGTCAAAATTAAACTAGTCGCAAGTAATGAAACGATGAGTATAAAGCTTATCCTTATCGGGGTGATTATTTTATAAACAAGAGACAAACAATTATATGCGTGCTTGTGCGCTGTTGATAAGCTTGTTATACTCAATTTATGAGATGCTGCGCAGGTGTAGTTTGATAAAAAGTAATAATAATAATGTGGACACTCTCTGCGATAAATGTGAATATAATATATAGTGATGATGTTCATTGTTCGGTACGCATAATATAAAATATGGATTTTATGATAATGTTATCGACAGACAAATGGTATTAAAATGATCGATATCTGTCCGCGTGTGAGTGCATGTAGGTACGTGTTGCGTGCCAGCCATGAATTTTTGAAGAGAATTTTAAAAGGGTGAAGAAAAAAAAAATGGTTGAGAATAAATAAATAATAATAATGACGTAAAAAATAACAAAAAAACACGCAACATTGATGGGTTTATAACAGGGTCTATGACACATACAAAAACTAATATATTTCAAACGTGGTATAAGTTTGCTCCACTTTATACATATAAATATATTCATACAACAGCGTATAAACTGCAGAAACTTTATAATTGTTGAATGAATGTAGATAATAGTGCAGAAATTATTATCCTTACCTGTCATCAATGGTGAAAGAGAAAAATCAGCGGAGATATTTCAATGCTATTGTATTAATAATTATTATGATAATTATTAACGTCGAGAACAAGAATACCCAACAAATATTTTTAACAGAGTATGACGATGAAGGATAAAGACGGTGTAAATATTATACAATATAAATGAATCAATATGTAAAATGTAGATATAACGTAACGTAATTATACTTATATAATATATATAGTATAACGATGGCAAGTTCAATTTGGGGGAAAAAATTTTTGGGTATGCTTTTTTATACACACACACACACACACACACACGACATCATCTGACTATATTATATGCATACGTAAAACATACATAACATACATTATGCGTGATACACTTAATATCGTGAGACGAAAATATACATTATAGATAATCGAATCGAGGAATTTTCGCACAACATGCCTACCACAGCAGGGAAATGATAGATACATATACTAGTCGAATGCATATATTGAGTTACACACATGACACAATGATACATGCGTAACATGCTATAATATGGCCTACTCGGAAAGTCGGCGGCAACGTTCGACGTAATTCATTCGCGATCGGAAATTAGAAATTGCGTATGCAACCCTAATTATATGTGTACGTATTACATATACGTTAGGATACACGATACAAATTAGGTAACGTATGAAATTTCTCGAAATAATTCAGAGACACAACTGTAAATAGATACACAATATAATATATTATGTATGCATAGATGACGGTATAAAAAAAAAAAATTGTACCTAGTTCGTAAGTCGTAGCGATAAATATCGGTAAATGTAAAAGATTACTACCCTACCTTCTAAACGAGATTGAAAAACGTAAAGAAAATAATAATAACAACAACAACAACAATAATAATAATAATAACAATAATAACAATAACAATAACAGTAGTAGTAGTGGTAGTAGTAGCAGTGGTGGTAATAGTAATAACGATAATAATAATGTCCAAGATGAATGATATATAAATATCCCCCCCGCCTATCTTTCTACTGAAAATGAGAAAAAAAAAAATTATTTTTTGAATTGTGTCGTCAAAAATCCTTAACATGTCTAAAGAATAACAAAGAATAATCTTTGTGTAACGTTATAATACAAAAGACAAGACGAAAAAAAAAAGATAATAAGGAGAAGAAAAAAAATGTCGGTGTTTCATATTGGAAAAAAAAAAAGAAAAAGAAAAAAAAAAGAAAATTAATGAAATATTAATAAATTAAAATAGATCAAACCTGAAACGTTTGTATCGAAGTAATCGATAGAAAGTAATAAATAGGGATGCAGCGAGCCAACGTGCGAGCCGTCGCTCCACCGTTGTGTTCTCATAGGTGTAACTAAATACATAATCATAATGCAACATACCTAGTTGACATATAAGTTGACAGTAAAATGTGCAAGTAAATTTTAAACGCTATATGCTGTACATATCTATTGTGTATAGCTAAACTCAATAGTCTTCTTCTTCTTCCTCTTCTTCTTCTTCTTCTTCAGTACATGTTATTACTTTCTTCTTCATTCCGTTGATACGATCTGCATTCTTGAATTATACCTACACATTTGAATTTGGACTGATTTCCAATATTACTATTAGGTGTACGTACACGATTCGTTGAACATTTGGATCGGTGAAAACGATGAATGAGATTTTATACCTTTTGATATTCCGTTATTTTATTTTTATTGAACACGAAGTAAAATCATGAATTAGATTTAGATTGTACGTTCATAATTGAATATATCGGCGGTTTTCTCTTCCTTTTTTTTTCAAAACTTTTGAAACGTGTCTGTAAAATATAATCTCGATAGACTGCAATGTGTGAAACTTGTTCGTTTAATTTTTTTCTTTTGTTTCTTGTTTTTTTTTTTTTTTTTTGTATTATCTAATACCATTCTGTGAAACAAATTTTATTCAAACGTTAATACGTAATACGTAAACAGAAAAATAATCTCTCAACGTCAGTTCATCGAATAATATGATGTTGATGTAAATATTCTCTGTTCTCTCTATATCCGTAAAACTCGATGCTATTGTGCTATATATAGAGATTTTCTAGAATACGTTGTAGTAGGAAACTGGTTGTTCAGTTGCGAGATATTAAGTGCATTTCGAACGCATAATCAGAATATAATGATTTACGCAGAAAGCCAGAAATGAAATGACAAAAAAAAATAAAAATAAAAAAGAAGAAGAATACGTAAAAACGATAGTTATACTATAAAAATACCTATATTACTTACGCTTATTATCATTTGAACGAGTATGATAATTAAAGAATAAAGACAAATATACTCTTTTTTTCTAAATATCGACAATGAGAACCTAAGCCGTCGCAAGTGTTAAAATTTATACTCATATTGGGAGAGGTGATATTTAAAATACTGTTGCTAAACGTGACAAAGAAAAGCAATACTTTGTAACTTTCGTGTACGTCTTAAAGAGGAAAAAAAAAAAAGAGAAACAAAATAATATAAATTAATATATTTAATTGTGTATCGATAATTATTGTGAAAGGTCATGTGTTTTAGAGGAAAAAATAAAAAGTAAAAAGTAAAGTATGTAAGGTAAAGAAGAGAAAAGAAGGAACGTGACGCACCTGCCATTCAAGTTTTTTATTCGTATTTTTTTTTTTCTTTCTTTTTTTTTCTGCCATTCGAATCTTCTTCTCAAAATTTTCTTCAGAACAATCAGGCAAAAATCTATTATACATGTGATGTGTAAGCGAGTTGCGTCGAATTTTTGTACATATATATAATATAATACATTACATATATAATTAATTATATTTTGCTCTGTTAATGTTGTGGATTTTAAACGATTCAAAAAAATAAACAAATAAAAAAATACAAATAAAAATAAAAATAAGAAGAAAAAAGAAGTAATTGAAAAAAATGCGATAAATGTTCGTAGAGGAAAATATCTGCATGATACAGTTCGGAAGCGATATTTAATCTTGGCTAGACAACTACACTATCCACGATACTAGCTATATCTGATTATAGCTCTCTCTCTCACTCTCTCTCTCTCTCTCTCTCTCTCTCTCTTTCCTCCTCCTCCTCCTTCTTCGTACCCATTATACTTTGATTTACAGAAAAAATCATTATTTCAATCTTTCCAAATCCTAATCCCCCCCCCCCCCGAAATTTCCTAATAAGAATCTCACGATTTCAATGTCTGCAATAGTCAACATACCTACGATTGCAAGGTTTACCATTGCAGAGATTGTGCACGCGTATTATATAAACAATTTTTTCATAATTTAAATGTAAATATTTATAATTATTATTATTATGTAAATATTCTTATATACACGAGTTTATTTTACACTACAATATATATAAATATATATATATATATATATATATACATATACACATTATCATGTAATATTTAATATAAGAAACATATTCTATACTCTTACACTATAAGATACTCAATAAATATATCTATAAAATTCCCCAGTGTCTGTGAATGTCTACCTTATACCCTATCCTGATGTTCCCATCATATTGTAGCGTCTGATTCAGCCCACTTATGTATGATATACATATAATATGAATAATTGAAAATTCGTTTAAAGCAAAATAAGACCGACAAACTGATCTTGTATAAATATTAATTGTATATACATATATTATACAGTGAGATATATACCATTTACATTTTAAACAGATCTTTTTCGCAAAATTTATCCTGTGTGTTATCATTTCAAAATTGGTTCAACAGAATTCTCAACGTTACATAATACTTAATATCTGCTTAAACGCATTTTCAGCGGCAAAATCAAGTTTCGTTGGTGAATTGTGGGACTAAAATTTATTATCTAATCAGAAAGAGTCTATGCTGAACTGAAAGAAACGGTAAACGATGATCTACACATTAAATCACGTAAGTAATATGTAATTACTATTCTGTGATTAAGTGCGATTCGAAATATGTATATCATGCTTGTGCCAAATGACGAAAATTCTTTCGCGAAAGGAAAGGAATCGATATGATGAAATTAAATCCCGCGAATAGTTTTATATTTAACGAAAAACTTTAATACACGTATATTACATATGTTGTACTGTATCTAGGACTGCGACCTTATTTTGTATTGGTCTGTAAATTTGACTTAATCTTCAATGATTATTACAAACATTTAATACATTGATTCACCCCTCGCAAGGAGAAGAAAAAGTAGTTGTAACGCTTATAAATCGAAAGAAAACGATAAGGAACATATTACAATGTAAATCCAACAAAAATTAGACGCTAACGATAAGTAGGTTAAAGTTGAATGCTTTAAACGGCTATGAAAAATATTTTTGATTTATTATACAAATACGAAACGATAAAATTGCTTTCCAGTAAACCTATTACAAGTTATTAAATGGAGTGTGTGAAATCTCGAAATGAAATATTACCCCTGTGTGAAGATTACTAACCGAAATTAATAAACAAGCATCTTTTGTATTTTCATACTCGTTCTCGCGACTTTCTTACTCTGTGTAAAATCAATCGATAATTCAGCGAAAAACTCGCTACTCTGAATCCATTAGTGATAACGTAATCAAAGTTAAAACAAATTTTGTTATTTTAACACACATCCAATTGTAACTTAGGAAAGCTGAATTAAAGATTTTCATTAAAATGGAGAAAACTTGAACTGGGAATTGAAAACTAATGTGGCAACTTGATGAAAATATTACGCTTATGAGAATGAGTACTGAATTGAAGTTTATTTTTACAATGATTAGAAAACGGGTGATTATTTTCTCATAGACAATACATATTATCATTATATATTACAAATAACGAAACGCTTATCAGGACGTAGGTGGAATTCTATTTACAATACTTCGTTCTATAGATTATACAAGACAGTGTTTCTGTTTACATTATCAAGTTATGTGCCTATATAGTTTCAGGTGTGTGTCTAATCCGTCTAGCACAGCAGGCCAATTAGTTAGTCACTGATACATACACTGTGACACATGTAGTACAAACTCAGTATTAACATGTTCAAAGTAGTCTGAGGAGAGAAATATCTCAAAGTACCCGAGAGCAGTAGACAATAACGAACGACGTATGAAAGGTATGCAAAATGTTACATATGATTTCTACTGTTCAGTACCAAAAACGATTGATCAACCGACGTGAAACTCACTTTTAAACGATTCCACATTTCCATCTCTGGGAAAAGTTTTGTCTTTTTAAAAAAAGACCGTAGGGTTGGAACTTTCTTCAATAACGAGTTTCTCCGTAGTTCATTTATTTAGTAACTAAGATTTTATTTGACGTGAAGTACAAAAGTACAGTTATGATTTCATCTGGACTAGCTACATTCAACTGGTTATTTGAATTTTACAGTGTGAAAAGAGTTTCAGACGTTAGTTAACATTTCTTAACGGGCCGCAATTCAAGGTCATTATTAACGTTTGATTATATAAAATAATGAAAAAATATAAAATTACTTTACGCGGCCATACAGTTGTAATTTTTTATATCAATTACTGATTTGTTTTCATTTGTTATTATTGAAAAATAAATTACAGACGATCCTAAACCTTGCTACTTATCGGGAAATATAATTACTCTACTCATTTGGATGAATGATGAACAGGTGATCAGACCTTAGAATGATAACCCTGTAGCACTGTTGGGCTACACAGCGAATGAATCAAACGGGCGACAACTAACGAATAAATTCACTCTCAATCACTTGATAATTTAATTAATTGCAACATTCAAGTCATGTACAGAACAACGTGTCAACAATTACACTCTTCACAACCATAGAAATAATAACGCTATTTGGTGAAAATATTATGCCACTTTTGACCCAATCACATTAGTAATTGTGGGACCGAGCGAGAAGTTATCAGAAATGTTGATGAATATAGTGGAAAATGTAACCGATTTCGTATTACGATAACGATATTGAAAATGCATGATTGTTTTGTGAAGGCTAAAGTGAAAATACTAATTTGGTTATAAAATATCGCGACGCAGTTGCGAATGTAAAATATATACGACTAACATTAAAATATGTATATTATATATATATACAAACGTATGAAATACAGTGTTATTTTTTTAGGTAAGTGTATAAATAAACTCACGTCATTTATAATGTGTAAAATGGAATTATACACTTAGAAATTTATTATCTTTGGCTGGAATTCGTGTAGGATACACGCCGCAGAGACAATTTTTTACTTACTCGAGGCCTAACGCCCAGTTTATTCCTTGAACTAGGAACAGGATTAAAGGTTGCCATGCCACTAACCACCTGATCCAATCTAATAATTGTCCATACAAAACGTGCGGCCGCTCCCATCTTGGAAGAATACAGTTAAGGTAACGTAAGTAAATTGCGAACTTGAAAACCCCAATCATTAAAACTTTCGGGCAGAGTTTTACTTGTCATCAAAGGATACGGACTGCAAAACATCTTCTTAAGGTCTACTTTCTCCTTACAGTACGGACAGGTTTGCTTTTTACCTACGATACACCAGCCTCTGATACAGAACTCGTGAAATACGTGATCACAACTCAATTTGTATGTATTCTCAATAACTCCTTCCTCATTTTCAGAAACCAACAATCTGTTGCCACACACTGCGCATACTCCTGGCTCCAATGTTCTTGTTGGCATACTGCCTGGAGCGTAATACTGCAAATAAGATACTAGTAATGAAAATATAAAATTTTTCCTAAAGTTGAGCAGCAACGCGGTAAAAAATCCTTGGCGATTCAATATTTCAAACTAGATGGAATAATTGTAAAATATCTTTATTTCTCCAGATTATCGGGGCTGAGTGACAGTGTGAGATTCTGTAGAACATTTTTACTGACCCCGATATGTGAGGCCATTTTGTCGGCACAAATTTCTGAGATGTCTCTGCCCAGTACACCGAAGTAAAGACCATAGAAAACAAAGAGTAGGCCATAGTCCATCCACACGTGGGGACTGACGTCAAATATCAAATTCAAGCCAAAGAATGTGGCCAGCATTATAACGTATCCAATAATACCCAAGGTATAACTTAATTTGTAAATGAAATAGAACCATTTGTAAACTAATCTGAAAACGAAAATATTTTAGCACTAATTATGGCGGTATTAAGAAGTTTTCTTTGGATGCTTTCTTACCCCTAGAACACACGAACCTCATTACAAAAACTTTTTTGTTACATTTTAACGACTTTTTTTGTATTTCCGTACTCCGTATTTTTATCACTTTCATATTCCAAAATAAATTTATATACTTTTTCTCTTACTTTACTCTTGATAATCACGTTTGAAATTTGTAAATCGAGGATCGGTATCGACCCCACTCGTGAGTTAAACGGTATAAAAAAGATACATGTGTTGTGGGGTTAAACACACGTATGTGCATAGCTGATATAAAGCAAGTTACAGACCTAGGTGTAGTGCCCTGAATTGGTCGTTGCAACGCTTTTCTAACTATGAGCCAAGTTATGCACGAGAATACGTGCCATAAAAATATAAATCTCCACCACTGATTTCTTATGCATAATACAAGCGGTATCACCCACATGGCAAGCAACGTGATCATCTGTAAGTATAATTGGGTAAAATACAGATTTCAGATGTGAGAGACAACTCACAATTTTCTTTCTCTCTCTCTCTCTCTATCTCGATATCGAATCCTTTCCTACCTGATAAGATTTATAATGCCGTTTTTTCCATTCAACAAGGAACACCTGTGCGACTATCAGGGTCACTAAGAGGATGAGAAGCATCTCTGTGTGCATAGATTCGTGCCCTCGATGCTTTTCGTGCATCTTTATGTGTTCCACCCTGCGTTAGGAGAAAAATATAATTGATAAAATCCAAGTACGTATAACGCAAGTTTATACACTGAATATTTGAAAAGCCTCTCTACTTAGTCACATTGTTTCTAATATCAAATGAATAAATTATAAGCCTGCATGAGACATGGTGGGATACGGTAATATAGCGTTGATACAATATATTGATTTTAATATAATAACTGGGTGTTTGCGAGGTAACGTTTTTCTGTAATGAGTTTTATCAAGGACGGATGTTGCTGGAACAAATGAAAATTACTGTAATAAAATTAGACATTTTCGCCTTAAAATTTACCTCCATTTCTCTTCCGGAGTGAGTTCAGCTTCGCTCTGAAATGTGAAAGAAAATAAATAAAATAAATCAACAAGAAGATTAACAAAAATGTCACGTGATAAAATTGTCTAAAATAATAGCAACGAAGCAACGAAAAGAAAAAAACATTACAAGATAACAGTTTAAGATAGGAACTAATGCCGATTCACAGTTTATGAATGTACGTACATAGATTACGTTACTTGGTGAAACATTAACGGGTTTACCGATTTTAGGTTATATTTCATCTGACAAGATAAACCTCAATGAATGTCATTTTAAAAGTGACAATTTGCTGCCGAGACAATTTCGTACCTTGTTCGGCATCACGTGTATGTTATCCATTATTGATAATTCACTTGTATTATTAACTAGAAAGTTAATAGCTCGTAGCAAGATGTCATAATACGAATTTAATTACACAGCCGACGCAGCAGAAGCAAGGCAACATACGTGACATATACGGTTGCACGGAACGATGGAACATGGAACCATGGAACCCAACAACGGCAACCGTTAATTGGCTCGATTTTTACAAGCAGCGAAATGCTGCCGCAGTATTTTTCTGCCCTCTGTTTCTTGGCCAATAGGAATGCCGATAAGGTAAGAAAACGCTACCTGGTATGCGCCGAGTGCGAATCTCCCGTTTCACTCGCATTCTCATTGGTCGAGAATTAGGCGCTACGATTTTTCAAACCACATTTCGAACACGATTCTCGATATTCAAAATTGATTCGAATCCGATAGCTATAGGGGGAATCTTATAACGGACAACCGCGAGCTGCGAACTAGTTGGGGCGGTTTTTCTGGGGAAACGAAAGCGGGCATTGAGATAAAAAATAATAGTAGGTGTTTAACTTGATGGGAAATTACGTATATACTACACAAAATAGCTGTATCACGTGTGATATGTATGGGAAATAAAAAATAAAGTTTTTTTTTGATAAAGATCGCTTTGGAATCTTTCGATTGATACGACAGGAAAATTATAAATATGTCAAACTCTGGAAATAAACATGTACCAACGGGATATCGTAATTATGTATCGAATGTATATGATCACAATTTCGGTGACGATAGTTTTTAATTACGTTCCTTCGCGTTATTTTCTCATGTTTTATACGTGCATGTATTGACTTCTCAATATCTCTTTTCGTCTTCGAGCTACATCGAAATGAAACTTTGGAATAGATAATTTCTTGAATACCTCTCAACTGAAAAACAAACTGGAACAAGAATTTCGAAAAAAATTGCGAATGCTCCTTTCGACAGACATGATAAAATTTTTAGAAAATTGAGACAAGAAAAATTCTGACAACTTGTCCATTTTCATGGAAAAATTCCCGTACGAATATTGGATGTTGAAGTCGCAAAATATATATTTGTTCATAAAACACACGAAAAAAACAAAACAATTTCCTGTTATTAGAAATCAAAAATCAATGAGGTTTATTTAAGAAGAATAATTGAACGTTTCATATATTGTTTTTTGCTTTTATGACAATAGTTACAGTTTCTTGTATTTAAAGAAAACAATACTTGTGCATAAACATTACGTAAAACTATGTAACAGGCACATGCAAAGATAACCGATTCCATGCAATGATGAAAAGCGATGAACATTAGGGACCGTCATATTGGACGTTTCCATGTGTAAAAGGGTTGCTAGATGTGAAGTTCATCCAGTCCATCTCATCCGAAAAGTTCGATTCTGGGCAATCATAATGAACGAGATCTATATTCTCTGAACTATAATTTACATGATACTGAGGATCAAGTAATTGAAATTGAAATGGACGATCTAGTTCGGTCTTTAACCTGTAAGAATCAAAAAATATATAATTATGCTCTGAGAAATTGCGAGAGAATGCAAAATTCATGAAGTAACGGAGAATATGAACGATAGAAATTAGCAAGAGACTCTGCAATATATGAAGGTAATAACGACTGTATTATTTTTACCTCCGTAACTTAGAGATCATGTGATCACTATCAACTGTGATCATATCGTAACTAACGCATTTAAATGTACGTAATTTACGGCAATTCCGAATTAGGTTTACAACCGATGTGGCCAGACGCTGGACGTCTGTTTTCCCCCTTTCGTTTGTGACACGGACGTTTTCGAGGTCTTCGTTTACGACAAGGGAATCGAATACGTTGTATAATTCGGTTACCCTGTTCTGTTCCCATGAAAATACCTTCAAAGTACGACAGTGAGCTACCACTCTCGCAACATGCTCGGTATAGTTGCAGGATGGTATCCATCCCAGACAATTGATTATTAGTGTATGCAAGTGTGGACAGTTTAATGCGATATGGATCAAAGCTTGTCCATCTTGAATAGGTATGTAGGCCAAACGTAAGGTGGTGAGCTTCTTCCAGTTTGGAATAAAGTACAAAGCACCCAAGTCCCACATCGCAATTGGCGAATTATTCCTGATATGAAATAAATATTTTTCATACGTTGGCAGTTGGCTCTACTATTTTCAACAGATATACAAAAAGTATTAAGGATGGATTATTCCTTACGAAAGCTTGGAGTGAAACGTTACATCTGTAACATTCGGTGAGTTTTCTACCAGAAGTTTGAATGAAGAATCCTCTAGGTCCATCAATACTTCGTATTCGTGAAATTCCTCCTGACCTCGCTTATTAAGACGTCTCAACCAGGTATCCTTTTTCTCACCATTCACTGTGTACACCCAAACATGATGAATTTTAGAAATTTGAGAGAATTTCTTTTCTACAATGAAAATTCTTTCGTGGTTCACCCGAGTTCAATTAATATGTTAAATAAGCATGAACATGCAAGAATTTTTAAAAATAAACTTTACGATTATTTTATAGATTCTGCCAATATCGTACGAACGGTAAGATTTTTTTTACGTATAAAAAGTATAGAATCGCATTATACTTGGTAGTTTTGTTACGTGATATAAAACAAGTTGTGTCAGGTTTGGGAATGCCGATATCAATAAATGCGCATCACAATCCACTTCTATGACATGCTTCAGTAGTAAGAAAGTTATCTGATAATTAGGATCCGCTAACAGCCGCTGTAAAAAAAATTTGGAAAATATTGTAATTCGATTGAATTGGCAACTTACTTCTTCACTTATCTTTAAACTGTAAAAACAAGTATTAACATTATATTATATACGTATACGATTCTACCTTTGCCTCTTCAACCTTCAGATGACACGAACTCTGCGGTAAGTTCATACCTACACGAAATTGGTGCAAACAACAATAATTTTCTGGTGCGTTTACATGGGTGAGGTTGATTACTTCTGGTAAAAGAACTTCCGGCAAAAAAGTCCAACCAATTACATAGAAATTTTTGTACCAGGGATCTCGATACCTTTCTGTCAATTTTACTGCACGTAGCCTGTCGTGAATTGGGACATTTTTTTCTGAAATAGCAATCTACCCTCAAATTCACGAGTCAATAGTAGTATTTCAAGAATAAGTAACAGAAGTACAATGTTCTATTTTTTTTTACAATTAAGAGCAATCATCCATTACCAGAGTTGATATTTATAAACTGTATCGCCGAATTTGTTAGAAAAAAATTGAGAGGAAATTTCAGCAAAGTAATTTGTGAAATTTCAAGATGTTAATTTCAGTTGATTACATATATTAGGTTGACTTATTCAGGTTGTTGGCGAATTTTTTCCTTGCCACTCCCCGAATCAACGCGAAATAATACAAAAAAAAATCCGTAGTTTTTGCACGTTTTCATCTCATTGACATTAACTCTAACTTCCGCTTGCAAGAGGGTGGATTTATTAATTTAAAAAACTCAAACTTCGGCCACAATCTCAATTTATATATTATTGCGAGCGTAATAATGTTTACAAAAATCTATAACTGCGATATTTTGGTGGGCTACTATCCGAGTTGAAATAAAAATCTTAAAGAATAGGAAATTGTTTCTGAATCATTTGGAGTCGACTTGGCGCACGAACCAGGAAAAATTTCGTCAACACCCTAAATAAGGACCACCCTGTCATACGTATACCCACACGGAACACTCCATCTATTAGAGATCCATGCAGGATCCACAGCCCCATAAAAGATCCATATCCATGATGGATCTCTAATAGACATCTACAGAAATGCACAATATCTACGGTCAGATTACAGCTGGTGATTGGTATCCATTGGATGACAACTATCGTGAAACTTACCTAAATAGAAGCCGTTTGGGTTTTTCATACAAAGCTGTTCGAAATCTATCCAACTTGGATAATTCTCAAGAATAGAAACAAGATGATCCTTCATAACTCCAAGGGCATCCCATCCACGAACTTGAATAATTTTAATGTTCTCTGGCTTACATTCTTGCCTACGCCACCACGATCTTATCACGATTTTACCAGGAGGATCCAAGGACTTTAGACGGAGCTCCTCGAGCACGTCACATTGTGACACCATAGGAAGAACACAGGGGTTGTAAGCAAGCACGCTTACTGACAAATATACAAGCTTGCTGAACGGTCTTTTCAAAAGATTTAAGCAAGTGTCAAAATCTCCTTTATCGTCGGTTGGCCAATCAATGGATAACCTAGTAACGTGGATTAACAAATCCAGAAAAGAGCTCAACTCAAAAAGGGTTTTGAACTTAGTCTTATGTATATTAAGATCGACAAGGTTCACTGCCTTGCCAATCGTGGAGTTCAACATTCTTCCAGGTGTCACGCAAATCACGTTGGCCATGTTTACTTTACGTACATTCTCACAGTTGTTTTCATTGCAAAAATAACTTTCGACATGTCTGACTTCTGTTAGCCATCCTTCTCTTGAAAAATCCAATTCCCTTCAAACACAGAAATATGTCGAAATATTTTAATGCTAACTTGCTCTAGTGCAGTAACAGATACTGAATTTAGTTGAAAATACCTTTTTGTTATGCGCAAAGAGGGTGTAAGTGTAGATAACTAATTTCTATGCAGACATAATAAAGTAGTTGACTCACCTCTCTGCCGTAGGTTCACCAAACACTAAATAGTCAAACCTCCTACAACTGCTACCAAATGCCACACGTTCTCGCAATTCGGCATAGAGAATAATTTTCATCAGAATTTCGTCCGGAATATCGGTTATGCTGTGATACATGAAAATTCACTTATCACGCAACGCTTCTTGGTGAAAATAGGAAAGACTAATATCTTTATAATATTATTAACTAAAACAATGTTAACTTTTCCTAATCTTAAATATCGTTATTCTAGACGAGGTGTTCAACGAATTATCAGTCAGTTTGAGAATCCTCGGTATGAAAAGTTCTTCCGTGTATCAGGCTTTACATTTACATGTAGCCACGGTAATGTTGCAGACCTGCACTGGAATTCATTTTCAATATGTAAAGTATATGGACTAATTAAATACCTGGCACTCATTTCTTCGAATTCCTTCTAACAGAGAAAAAGAACGGCCACCACGTTACGATAAGAGAAATATGTCGCACCGGCAGCAAAATATTGCACGACCGTTAATCAAAGACTGTGTACCCTGATCTTCTTCCAACCTTCAGCAAAATTCGTATCACGTGATCATGTTTTGAATTGACCACGGTTTTTTTCTTTTTTTTTTCGGAATACACTCTAGAGTCTCTGACTGTGAGCGTTATTGGTTGAACGGTTCTGGAAAAGCTAATCGTGAGTAAGGCCGAGTACACTGTGAGGATCGTTTCGAAAAGATAAATGAAAAAAATAAAACAACGAAATGCACCGGGCACCGAAGTCTCACTTTCGCTAATTCAAAGGGATGGTTTACCCAGGCAGAAAAGCAAACTGGCGTAAAGGAGAAACTTAAAGGTGTACAAAATGTTTACGAGCATGGGTTACTCGACACGCTTTGGTTGCTGTGCGGATCACTCTGTATCTCTTAACGATAAACAGATTTTTTCCTCTGTACTTACACGTACTTTCAGACAAATGTATTGCTATTCCCCCTTTCGTCCCTGCTCGGTCACGCTTACTCGTTACATTATACGCGTAAATACGTATGTGACGCTTTCTTGTTGAATTTCTAGTGTATTTAATCGTTCGCCAATACGAATTGTAAAGTGAAAATATGCCCCAGCCCAAGGTAATTCCGGCAGAATAAGTAAACTGTGATCCATTATACATAGTTTGAATTTTTTTTCTCCGTATAACTGTTTATCAAAGTGTTTTATTTTTCATAGCTAGAATATTTTAAACATATTTCATAACTTATCAATTTTTATTTTATATTCTAAGCCTTTTATGACTCATGTGTCGGTAGAAATTACCAATTGTTAAATTTTAATGCTGAAAAAAAGACGAGTCGCCAAGCAAAATGATTTTAACAATCAAAACTGATATTCTTACACCTTTATTCAGCTCGCTTCTACGGCAAAGCCGTTCAAAGTAGATGAGTTATACGACAGACATTTTTTATAGAAAATTTTGTGCTTTGCAAGATTGGCTCTTTATTTGTACTCTCATTTTAGCCATTTTTGGAACGCTTCGGTTGAAAACATACATCTTTCAATATTCCGTTTAATCATTTAATCATTTATCACTCATAAATCATCCCTCACTTTTATGATATAGTCATTCATTTTTTGGTTTGCTTTCTTCATTTCTTTTTCTGTTTTTCTTAAAACAAAGACGTCAAAACTTGGAGGACCAAATAAGAACGCTTGACGTTCAATCGTTTCAAAAGGAAAAACGAACGTGGAAAAATCAGAATACTATGTAAAATCAGACCACTAATTGATGCGGAACATGAGGAAGGGTATGTAATGTGCTTCAATAAAAAACAGTTATCATCTCTTTGTTCCATGGACACACGAGAATTTATATTATCCATGTAAAAAATGGGTCGAACTTGTAAGACTTATATCGATAGTTTACAAGGTTGATTCGATCCTTGGGACGGTAAGAAAAAAATTTTTGCTAAAGCTCGTGTCTTGTTTTATTGAATTATATTATAATTTTCTCATCATATTGCAATTTCACAATTTGTTCCACAAGGCGTAATATTAATTTTTCCTGTTTTGCTGTTTATTATCAGAGAGTTCTGGATGAATTTCTTCGGCGATTCAAAGCTCCAGCTCACTATAACTGGTATTCTACACCGACAGGATATTCCGCGCCTCTGCATCTCAAGAGGAAGTGAAAAAATTCATTGGGTTCTCCGCTTAGGTGACGCAACGAATCTGCAAACCGTGAACATTGAAGGTCTTGTGGATCTGGAAGGCCGTTTAAAATCCGTATAAAATATGCGGTCAGTCGCTATCATAACATCCGTTAATGAAGGCTTGGCATCATTACTAGTTCTACATCACATTATATAGTCTGTTTTTAATTTAGAAAGCACGTTGAAATGATCGAGTCGGAGGTGCGCAAAAAATTGTGAAAACAATGAAAACGGAGTTCCAAAAGTATTTAATAATTATAATTTTAATAAGTTAATCAAAATTAACCGGAGTCAGTTTTTCTCTGTTTAACGATCATTGGGTCAATTTCAAAACAGTACATGATTGTGTCAACATTGACATCTATTTTTATTAAATCATTCTTCGGACCGACTAAATGATAGCTCGTGAAGCCATTGAAAGCAGTATAAAATGCAAAGAAGGAATTTGGATGATTTTGAATGAACATGATGTAATAAAAGTATATAGATGATTGAAAACATCATGGCAAAAAATGTTACAAGGGTAGCCAGAAGCTCCGCTTCTCACGCAGAGATATAGATTATAATATTATAAAACTAAATTCATAAACACTGGTCGAGAAATGACTGATTTTGAGGAATTCATTTGAATTTCAGCGTTATAATTTACAAAAACGTATCTCTGAACAGGTGCTGCTGCGAGAAGTTATCGGTGAAATGATATTTTGAAACGTGGTAAAATATGAAAACAAAAACCCCATGCTGTGTGGAATAATGCAATAAAAAAAAAAATCCGAAACGACACAGAAAATGTAATAATATATCGAAACGAATCGTGTAGGATGGTAAAAGCGCATCCCTCTTAACCATATTCGCCGCATCGCTCGAGCTACGGTTAATTGTCGTCAGACAGATATCGCGAACCATCCGAGGCCTTCACATCCCGTCAATCCTTGATAATTTTCATTCATTAACCGGGTGGCTGCGCTCGTCAGCTGTCCGAAGTTCGGCGCGTCAGGCAGCCGGTCAATCGGAGCCAAGGCTCCATCGGAACCAGCCAATCAGAAGCGAGCTGCGATTTCCGAGTAAGCGACGCCGCGACGGGTGACCGCGTCGTGAACGCAGCCGCGATTCGTCGTGTCTCGCGATATTCCGTAGGATAAACCACGCCCATCGATGACCGCCGTAGCAGAGAGGGAAGAAGCTGGTAATTTGCCGTGGAGCCAGCAATATGAGCGCTCGTATCGTTTCGTGAGCGAGATAGACGGGATTCGTAAACGCGACAAAATATCGCGCTCGCATAAGTATATCGGCCGAGTGGCGACCCGCGGTGCAATTAGATGCGTACGGTAGTCGAGTGAGAGTGTTTCGTGATTAATACGATCGACGTCACCGACGGTACACGTGGATGATTTTTGGTTAGTACTTAGTTACAGTGGTTGTTTTCTTATCTGTGTGAATTTGTGTGTGCGTGTTTCGAAAGGATAGGAATTCCGCTTCTCTCGATTCTCCTCGAGGAGTCGCTCTTCTTTTGGTAAGTGAGCTAACCTGACAAGAAACTCAACTCGTTCACCTCCTACTTTTTATTCATAGAATAATCATCAGGCTGACGTTTGTTACGTTGTCGCAACGATGCGTCTTTAAAAAAAAAACAAATTCTCCTTATTTTACAACCTTCAGGATTACGTGATATCTAGCAAACCGTTAAATACGCCATCAACAAACTCAGATTTTATAAATTCAACTTCTTCGGTTATTCCATAGGTGCGAAATAGTCATTTTCTGTTTCAACGTTTCCATACTTCAACGTTACTAATTTCAACCTTGTGAATAATCCCCCCCCCCCTCAAAACGCTCGTTGCCACCGATTGAAATTTTTCATCCTCGTCGTGTGAAAGTGAAAAACACTTCGCACCCGATCATCCTAATAATTCTTAGCTGCGTACCCGCGTATTTGCCAAAGTAAAGTTTCGCCCTCTGTTCCAATAATTTCTCCTCCACGCTCCTACTTATTTAGATTATGATTAACAACGTAGACCGGATGATCGTCCCGCGAATCGTTTCCGACGATGCTGCGGAATTCGTCCGTTGAATCGGACTTTCAATCGCGATTTTCACCTGCGTTATTCGATCGCATCGAGACTCCTCGATTGTCCCGACCCCGAGATCAACGGCTGCCTATTTTGGTCGGTGATTTTTACGCCCGGTAGACGAGTCTGTGGACCAGGTAACAGGTAGTTTCTCGACACCACGGGAAAAGTTTCGTCCTTCTCGGTTAATCCGTTCAGATTCGACGAGCCTGATCGGCTTCGGGAATGCGGAAACGTGATTTTCCGTACAAAGCGGGGAGGGAGGAACGAACGAGAATTCCCGTTGAGAGAGTGGAAAAATGCGAGAAGTGAAAGAACGACGATACGGAAGTTAATCCCTGGCTTCCAAACATCCGGCTCGCGTTATTATACCCTTGAAAAATATCGACTCGTTGTTGGTTTTTATCTAAAAGAACGGGCAGCGATGTTTGTTTATAATTATATCATACCATCAGCTAAAACCGTAACCGTGAGTAAACATTGATCGTTACAGGATGAACAATGTTATCACGATGAATTCGATCGTCGCGTCTCCTTCTGGCAACGATTGCCACGAATGTATTTGTATATATACCGTCTTATTATGCCTGCGTGTTCATTCACTGCGAGTAAGATGCGAGAGAGACAAAATGAAATACATTATATACCTAATAAAAAGATGGAGAAACGCTCGACCGGCTCTCTGAATGAGATTTCAGATAGTAGAGTAGAACTACGTTACATTATACGTACAGCGTTTCAGAACAGGCAATCACCGACGGTATCTCGTATTATTAAGATATTTGTTATACGTACGAGTCAGTGAACTTGTTGGGCCAAACCCTCGAGCAAAAGCGAGACGCCGGTTTCCGAAGCATGTTGCTGCTGTATGGGCATGGCATTCGCTATCGGACACGTAATTGTTTGCTGGCATTTCTCCAGGGCATTTTCTATATACCCACCAGCCTATTTCTTATTTGACAATAGAAGAGAATCCACCGAACTCTCGTCTCCTATTAGGCTGAAGTTAGCAACGTTATTGCAATGATTAATATTTCGGAAAAATCGTTATTTCACCGTTTTAGGAACGTCTGAAATTCAGTAAATCATAACAAGGCAACGTGTATTTATTATTTTAAAAACATAGCTACTTCAAAGTTCACTGTAAACTTCCAAAATAATAACCCTCCCCCCCCCTGCCTCTCCCAATGATTCGTTACTTTAACGTTACTAACTTCAGACTCATCGCCTTTTCCATATTTGAAGAACCGACCTTTTATCTCGTGTCAAAATTCAACGACTATAAAATTTTCAACCGCACCTCGAACGCTGCTCGCAATATTAAATTGTGTATTTTAAACTTATCGTCTGAAACTGCGCAACGATTTTATCTCGTAGTATGATACGATAATTTAGATTAGGTAGAGATAAGGAGTGTATAAAGTTACTAACGAATGATTATTTCTCACCGTGGTGTGTCCAACGGTCGATTCTACCTAGTCTTTTCGGATTCACTTACATCGATGTACCGTACGGAGAAAAAAGGGTACACCGTAGAAAATATATTGCACGGTATACAGATATTTTTTCTTTTGAAAACATGGAACAAATTATAACGATGAGATACATTTCGTATGTATCATATAATACATGTAGCAATGAAATCTGAAAAATTCTATCGGAATTAGGCAGGTTCCGGTTGCACATTAATAATGTATCACTAAATGTAATTCTAATGTCTGTACAGTAATAAAAATTTTATTCGAGGCATTAAGAAATGCGGATATAGAACAAATTTGAGTAATGGCTCTCCTTGATGAAACTTTTCTGCACGATTAGCCTGCGGCTGGTGACGGCCAACGAGCTACTTAAATTCTTTGGTTGAGGACTAAGACGAGGCGCGGCGAACAAGAACAATAACATGAATAAAAATGAGAGAAATAGGTGAATCATTGAATCATTGAATGCGAAGTCTGTACGCGCGTGAGAGAAAACCATCAGCGTTGCTTTCAAGTCTGATGACTGTTGCTTCTGCATGCTGTTATCTCTCTTTTCCTGTATAAGTATGAGTTTTTTTTAAAAGTCTAACGTGCCGATGGAATACGAAACTATTCTCGGTGCCGTCCCTTTTTCCCCACTTTGCGAGGCAAAGTTTTCTGTATAAATTGATAATATATATGCATAATAGGGGGCGCAGGTACAGAATCGTTTTTCATTCTCTTGATATGTATTGCAATAGAAGACCGAACAGAGTCGAACTAGAATCGGTTGTTAAAAAAATGTCCCGGTACGTACTTCTTTCGGAACTAGGTTAATTGAAATTGTATCGTATTAGTTGCGTCAAATCCGAAGCCTCTACCTACCTACTTTTTCTGTGCATTGAGCTAAAGCGACGATCGCGATTGAGTTTTCAATACGGATTTCATGCGGAGAGGATACAATTTGTAACGTGAAAAATTGAAAGGATGATTCTGTTCTCGCAGCGTAGTCTAATTTACCGTCATTCTGTCGTATCGTTCTGCAGACAGTCGATCATTAAACTTAAACGCTTGTTATGTGCAATTTATGCTACCTCCAGAATCTTTCAAATCTCTTGCGAAGAAGATATTTTTCCCTGCCGAGTATCTGCATATATCCTACAAATTTATACCACCTCCTGCAGATTCTTTAATTCGATTTCTTAGCCACGCGGCACAGAGAATGTTACATTACACGTATTGTCCCGTAACCTTTATACAGCTGTAACGTGTAGGAATTCTCGTCTCGATCATGAGTTATTATATATATATCTATATACATTATATACCTGCAACAGTATTGAACGATCATATAGTTTATAGAGAGATGATCTCATCGTCATCATCTTTCCTGCAACGACGACGCCTTGAGATCTGTAATAAGGAAATTTGTTACACGCTTACTAAAACGCGTAAAATTATAATTGCTTTTGTTACAAGAGCTTCCTTTTTTCTCGCAAATTATACAATCAATTTTGCCAACTTGGTTTCGAAAACTTGAACCCGAGATATTAGGTCAGGTTCTAATTTCAATTTGTACTATATTCGCGATCGATTTATGATAAACATTTGCTATGTAACGTCGATTCAATCGGTTATCTCAAATCATCTTTGCGAGGCTTAGGCACCCTGTTCATCCATCGTGAATTTTCAACCGGCGCAGTATGATTTAAGAAGCAAACGAATCAACGAGCTTCCGATACCCGAATTAAATATTTTTAAGCTTATAAATACAATTTATATGCCGTGTTTCACTTATAGACAATTGAGAAAAGAAAATAATGTAAAAAAAAAAAAAAAAACATACACACTTGGAATAATTTTATCTTAGCCTTATCGCACCAGTCGCGTATATCATTCAGCATCATCGTCATCGATCGATGAATGCGTTATGCATGAACGCGTATTATTTTTTCACTCTCCTCGGCGTTATACTATACCTGTAACGTACGCACGTGTTTGTGTTTGCGTGAAAGGAGAACAAGAAGATGCAGTTAGTCAAGACGCGTTTACCTTGTTCCGAGATGCATCTTATTCGCAATGCATTATCACACCACTTACATGCAACGAGTTAATTGCATTATGAGAAGGACGATGAAGATAATCGCGAATGGACTGTATTGCGAGATTATAAATACGACGTCGCGATGAGACGCCTCGCGTCCGTTTTAACCGCCAATTAATTTCATCCCTTATTATTGTACGCGATTACGCGCGGGCCTCTTCGACAAAAGAGATGGGACGGGGTTTGATTTTCATTAAAGGGGTGAAATGTTCGCGGGAGAGACAAACCGTTCGAATTTTGATCCTCGTGACGAATGAGGGAAGAGACCCGAGAACAAGGCTGTCCCTCCCGCCTCTTACATCCGAGAGCGTAATTTATATTCGACGAGGCTATGTACAAAACGCGTTTCTTCGTTAGCATAAGACTCCATTATTCATCAGCCTAATCGAATAAGTCGATTCAATTTTTACTCGCTCTCAGCGATCTCGCGAAATTCTGCCGGGATTTATCGCGTGAGAAAATTCGTGAGATTTGTTTTAAAGTAAGAGAAAGAAGATCGTTTTTAGCCGAAGTGGAATGCAAGAAATATATCTGTATTTGGAAAAAAAAAACCTGTACGTAATGTTGAAAGCTGTTGCGGTTTTTTTTTTCCTTCAATTTTCTCCAATCATTACTGTCCTTGCTTCCGATTAATTTTTGTTATAATCGATGATAAACCTCATGTTTTGTACAGAAAGATTCTCTCTTTACGGTGAAAATTGTTAATTTCAACAGCGAGATGATGATAAATCGATAATCGTGTCAGCCTAACTATTGATTATCACTCTCTCAGATATGAGTACACACACGGTAATTACACGTGTAATTATAACGATTCACGAATAATGTCCAGTGTTATTATAAATCATGCATATAATCCACGTTTCACTTTTCATATTAACATATGCACGCGTTATACGGAGGTTAAGAAAAAAGTTTAATTAGAATAATAATTGTAAATATTCTGTAAACTGCATCGGTGAAAAATTTACGATTATCATCTCTATACGTGTATTTAATTAAACTGAAAAAATCTTAAAAAAATAACCATAAATATCCAGGTATACTCAAATATTTGTAGCTTATATTAATGCAGATGTCGTTTTAAAATTATCTTACGATTTGCAGTCTGATTATTGTAAATCGCGCTTCGTCGCTGCAGCAGATGAATACATACATAACGCAACATAATAATAACTTGTCTGTCTAGACGTCACATATACGTACACATATATTTATACACATTATTGTATTGCATATGTATTACATGTATAAGTTGAATCGAGCGCGAGGCGCATAACTTCCTATTTTCGAGGAGTCCTTTTTCAACACTTTTTCATCGCTCCCTTTTCATTTCTCCCTTCGCCTTTCTCTTCTTTACGCACTAACAGGTGTTTTATCTTCTTTATATATGTACGATAACGACCCGAGGTTCGAAAATGCACGCCGCCGGTCCAGACTTCCCATACATACTCTATATTCACTTAGCCAAGTGTTGCTGGAAACGGGAGATGAATATTCCCTCGAGGGTGCAAGCTGTGGCTTTCGACAGAGGGTGAAAATTTAACGAGGTTGTCCTCGCCATCGGCCCTCCTATACTACAAGCGTATATATTGTATATTTGGGGCATTCCACGTCAATTTGACACTCACCCTCTTGGGCTTGGTCCACGATTTTTTATATTGTTGTTCAAACTCTCAAAATCGTTCCAGCTTTTTTCATTCTTTACCGACCCCCCCGCCCCCCCTGCCCTACTCACCCCCGAAGTGCCTTCAGAGCTACTTGACCGATGATATTTTGACAGTGATTGCGACATTTTTGAAAATAATGAAAAAACAAATTAGATAAGTTCTGTGTACAAAATCACAAATATTCCAACCACAATCGGAATGCACAGGCAATCGTTGTTGTGTCTGGAACTTACATAGAATCTTAGAAATTTAAAGAAAAATCGAAATCACTGAGAAAATTGATTGAAAGAAAAGTACCGTTTTGCCTGCCTACTTCTATTTTGATAGGAATATTTTTGGTTTTGGCCAGAAAATTTGCATAATTTTTTAAATAATTCTTTAACGATGGTCCAATCCGAGCAATCATTGTCAAAATATTATCATTTAAGGAGCTCTGGGGGTGTCGTAGAGGTACGAAAAGGATGGGAAAAAAACAATTGTATCGATTTTTAACGCTGGAATAACAATATAAAAAATCACGCACCGATCCAAGAAAGTGAGGATCAGACCGTAGTAGAATCGACGTGGAATGCGACATATATATGCGTATACTGCATCCGCTGCGCTTCTCTTCAGCTCTTCCTCGTTTCCCTCCGCGGCTCTTCGTCTCGATATTATTAATCGATGTTGGTGGTGGCACATCTTTCCCTCGAGCCTTCCCCCCAACATCGTCCCTCGCGTCGTCGTCTGCATCCTCTTCTACGTCACGTCACGTCACCCTACCACTATCTTCTTAAGCATCTCCTTCACCCTACCGCATTTCGGGGCAGACTTAACTCACGAACAGCAAGCAAGCTCTCGCGCTGCAGAGCGGAAGTGATCAAGGCAATTCCGAGAATGATAAATGGCTGGACATTTTAATTATACTCCCACGCGGTGTCAGGAATTTTATATATACACACATATATATATGTTATTTGTCTACCTTACACCTTAGTGATTGGCAAAAACAGTTTCGTTTGATGAAACAAAACTCTTATTGCGCATTAACTTTCTTCAATGTATTTTATGGGGGTACGGTTGAAGTTCGGAATTTGAAAAGTTCCGAAAGTGCCTAATTGCGAATCATTTTGTGGCGAAACTTGAAGTAACGGAATCAAATTTTTATGAAACAACTTTCAAAATCGGAATTTCAACTCCGCCCCATTTCATGTATTTTTCAAGTACAGAAATTCATGTAATGAATCGATCTGAAGGTGCCGGTGTAATTTCTCAATTGAATACTCGTTGAGCATATATTCGTAATATATTATATACATATATTATATCACGTGACTCGTACTAATGAAAAACACACTTTTTTCCCGACGTTTTGAATTCATTCACGCAGCCTTGAATTTCGAGCTCATCCAATACTGTTTCGATTAACTTTTTTGTCCTAGTTTTCCCAGTGTCATTTTCGCTGTTTCTCTTCCTCCAGCCAACGTCGCACGATGTTTACCTACGCTGTATACTCACCGCGAGAAATCGAATTGATTTTTACCCTTGCGAACCTGTACGTCGACCGGCGAACAAGTAGCCAGATTCTCTTTGCAAAATTCAATAAATTTTGGGGAATAAAAGAAATTGCGCAAACGGTATAAATTCACCGCAAATTTTTCTGATTCTATTTTTATTATTCACTACATAGAGATAATATATAGGCCGAGTTTGTAGCCAAAAAATGCAGTTTCTACTTTCTCCATGTTTTTTTCCATATTTTAGTTTTTCAATTTTATATTACGTGAACGTATCTTGTAATTTTTGAATAAATATTTATCGGTACCCTAGTTGTAAATATATACATGGACGCATTGCTTATCAGCCGCGATGAGGTAATTACCACTGACTCATCGCTGACGATGTCTAAATAAATATTCGACGGACGTGCAATATTATCCGCCGATTGTACGAGGCGATAATCGAATATCTGCATTAATAACTTGTTCATTCTATAATGAGTCGCAAAAAATTCCGTTTCATCTACAATTTGTACATACATATATTAGTCAGTCATATTTTCTCACCATAAATGAATTCATTTCTCATCCCGAGTCGTATTATTTCGTGAAAAAAACAAAAAGAACAACAAATATGTACATATATATATATATGTACGGAAAAGTATTCGCTGCATCCAAGACGTCGTGTATGTACGCCGTCTATAAAACTCCACCGGAAGTTACGATTCCTGTTCGAATAGCAAAGCCGTGAAGTTTGTCCGAGGCGAAGTTCGTTTCAATTGTTCCTTTCACCTGACGAGGATCACCAGCAGCGTGCAGCTCTCCCTCATGCAAAAGTTTTAATCCCGTGTATAATTCACCTGCATGTGTGAAATTACGTGTTGCATGAATTTACTCATCTACCTGCAGAAGCTTTCTTTTCTTTCTTTCTTTCTTTTTTTTTTGACACTTATAACTTACGAAGTTTTGTTTAATTAATAAAAATAAATTAGGAGAAATCTGGGTTGAGACAAGTTGTAGGATAAAAATGTGAAGCAAAACCAAAGGTCAAAGGTTACTGCGAAAACCGTTAGGAATTCATCTCGGGCATATAGCTTCGGGATGTAACTCGCGGAGAAATATTTAACGTCTGTGCAGCCGCTGCATTTCTGTCCGTTACAACTCTTTGTTCAATTGAATACCGGAAGTTACAGGATGTCTTAGCTAGAAATTTTGGTGGTCGAATGGTGTCTGGTGAGTCTGAAAGCGGCCCCATAGAAACATCACAGACTGATAGAAAAATATCGTTGATCCCATGTTTTTTTTTTTTTTTTTTATCACCTTAAATTTCTTTGACAAACTAAAACGTTGTTTAACCGGTCGGAAAAATCTCTAAAAATTCGCAGAACTTCTATTTTTTACTTAAAACATTTCTAGACCGGTTTCATTATGAAGTTGATGAACAAAAAGTTGAATGTGCGAAGAAAACAGTCAAAAATCAGACTTAGAAATATTCTGAGTAAAAAGCAGTAGTTTCGAAAATTTTTCAGTAATTTCCCAGACCGGTCAAACAATGTTTTAGCTAACCAATAAATCGAAAGTGCTGGGAAAAAAATGGAAAAAAAATCGTGCCACCACGCGCCTGATCTTGAAATGTTTTGGAATAAAAAAATTAAGTTTCTGAGATTTTTTTGAGTATATTGAGAAGGCACCCTTTCAAAATTACTTTAAATATTTATAAATAATTAAGCAGTCGAATAAAAAATCTGTAAAAATTGAGGATACTGTTTCTGAGTTAGGGCAATTGATAGGAAAAATTTTAAACAAAATGAGAAATAGCGAGTTGGTTTTAATCGCGCTGCTTGGTGTCCTCACGGATGAAAGTCCTGGAATTTCGGACGGGAATTTCGAGCCGACACCCGCATCATGCATGGCGAAAGTGTCGGCCTTCCCCGAAGGCAATACACAACTTACATTCCTCAGCTGCGGTGTTCGGAATTTCGCACGTGCCGAGAGTTAATTCAATTTTCCCGAAATTAATTTTTGGGCCCGCGCGGGCCTTGCGAAAAGAGAGAGCCAAACGTGTGCTGAAAGTTAAACGATCCTGCGAATTGATCGACAGCGATATGCGTTTTGAATTTTATGCAGGTGCGACAATTCGAGCTGACGACGAATTAACGGGTTGCACTATTTATATTGCAAGAATTACGTAACGCGAATCGTTCGGGTCTGCTGTTTGTAACTTGCGTAATAACGACGACAAAACTTCATCAGCAACGACGTAACGATATATTTATAATGTCGAACGATGTTTGCCTTGGGCGGGGATTTTTCAATTTGTATCTCATTCCGCGTCCGAATACGTTTACAGTATCTGATACGTATTGTAGAATTTCAGTTTACAGGTGTTGTTGTAACGGGATATTGTCACTGTTTTCACTATTACAGTTTCATTCGGCTTTCATTAATTTTTATAAATTGAATAATAATCGAAGAAGAGAAGGGAAGGAAAAGTCAGAGATTTTCTGCTTTATTCAAAGTTTCGATCGAACTTGCTGATCATCGTTTAAATACAAGCTTTGATTTGTCGGATTACTGCATACAATCGCGTTCCTTCGATCTTATTATTATAGTAATATAACCTGCAGTACGCTGGAATGTTTGAAATCTGCAAATTTTTTTTCTTACATTGTATGAAATTTTTTTAGTTTAAAAACGGTAAAGTTAGCACAGCGATAAGAAATACCTTTATTTGCAATTTTGCATTACAAAGCTAAACATATTAATAATTTCAAAACTCAATTCCCTCAAAATCACTCCGTAATTGTAAAACGTCAATTGTTACGTTAAGCTCATGTAACAATAATACATCTAATATATAATATAATAATAATAATAAGAATAGATGAGAAATAACGATTTCCTGCCTTTCCATTACATATCTCAAGTTGCTCGTATCTTATCTAATCGCGTTCCTCTTCTTTCCGCTCCGTGTTTCCTCACTTTTATAACACACACCGAGTCATCCCCGAGTGTCTTACTTTCAAGCCTTAAGGAGGGTAGGTCATGACAAATCTGGCTTTGTTCGTCGTCGTCTTGGTCCTCCTGGTATAGGTAGGTATATTTAGCCTTGGTTCACCTTGGGGTTAGAATCGATATCAGTTCGTATCGCGGGACTGAATTTCTCCTCAACGTTTCGTGCGACGTATTCGACGTATACGACGTATTAATACAGCTCGCAGCAAAGGTACCGACAATAAAATGCTCCGTACGTCGCCGTGTAGAATTGCTTTTCTTCCTTCATTGGATTATCCGTCAGCTCGAAATCAGCCACTCTGCGTATTATCGCCAAATATTTTGAAGAAAATCTCATCAAGAAGAAAAATCACGGCTTAGCAAAAGAGAAATAAAAAAAACCTCACCGAGCATAACCTTACTATAAAATTTCTTTTGAAAAAATGAACGAAAAGAAAGTTAATTAAGAAGCTAGAGAACAAAAAGTAAATGACCGCAGAGGAATAATTAATCATCGACGAATGTTAAACTGCCCGGAAGCTGCTGCACGGGTCTCAATTAAGTTTCGATCGATCATGCTCGATCACTCTTAATTTTTTTTTAAGGGTAACCGCTGCGTTTGAAAACTCTAATTTTTGTATTCGAATCACGGCGTCATTTATTTATTTATTTATTTGATACGTGTACTTGTAAAACTAAGCGCGACAACTTTCCACTTGCCTTTCGTACGCTACATATTCATCAGCGTATTACGTAGATAAGAAGAGCAAAACGCGGAAACCAAAGCGTGCAGACTTGCAGACTGCTTACGTTTCCATTCATTTATTCGAAATTTACGCAGATGAAGTGGAAAGTTTTCGCGATCAGCGCTGAAAGCCGCAAAAGCTTGTTGCATCTTGATTAGAACTGCTTTGCGACGGCAGCTGATGCTGATAAATTATTTACCTCTGCCCGCCGCTGCTGCATGCGGAATATTGTGTACATAGAATACTGTATGTATGGACGTACGTTGTACCTACTTGAGAAATCACTGCAGAACTGATCGAATACTTTGTCTACAGCGAAAAGTTACCGTCGTTATTATAAATTGTCACCATTGCGGTCGTGATTTTTTATGGAAAGTTTTTACACAGCGAGACTGCACTTTTGTAGAGTTTAAAAACCAGGAGTGTGGTTGACTTTCCGGATTTGAAAAGTTCCGAAAGCGCCTAATTCCGAATTATTTAGTGACGAAACTTGATGTAAGGAAATGAAACTTTTACGAAATAACTTTGACAGTCGGGTTTCGGACCATTCGAAAGTTTGACGTTTCGTCAAAGTTTCATTTCTTTCCGTTAAGTTTCGCTATGAAAAAATTCGGCATCTGGAGTTTTCGGAACTTTCAAATTCGGAATTTCAACATCACCCCAAAGATCACACAATAGTAATAAAATATATATACCTAGTTAAATTAGAAACGTGAAATAAATCTTAACATTGATTTAGATCTTTAAGAAATGATTTATAACGCAACCTGATACGTATGTTCCGTATATTTTGGCGAGCAAAGCAGCTCATACGGTAAACAATATGTGCTGCCCTGATATCTCGATATCTTCTTTCTGCTATCGAATGAGAATTAACGACCCGGCGAGAGTGATATTGGTATACCATATGCGATCCATTTATTCTTATTTCACCCCCTGACTCATCATCATAATCCTAATGGCATCGTGTGAAAAATTACCTCTTACTCCCCTTTTACACTTAATACGGGAATGAAATCAATCCGCGATCCCCGATATCGCGTGTCGAAAGTGATTTATAACGCCATTGCCATGAATACCTGTAAGTAGGTACGTGTAGAGTACTCGTGAGATGCGGTGCCTGTAATCTAATCATTTTTGAACTTCAGTCCCAACAATAATAACAATAAAAAAGAAATCATACCTACCACGATCATCCGCCAACACTGCAAAATTATTATTCTTAGTAATTATCATTATTTCACCGTGAAAATTTTCCCGTCTACGTTGCTGCACGATTATTGCATTACATCCTATCGGAAATTGTTTTCAATCACGCTAATTGTCCCGCATCATCCTCACTCGGTTAACGAGAACCAATTTTACCAATTTTACCGCAGTCCGATTTAAGCGAAGATTCCAGCACGTAACTATAATATAGGATTGTAAATACGGTGCATGTACATTGTACGTACACGGTGCAGTAAATAGCATGGTTAGTATGCATGTATGATGTGCATATATGTATATGATGTGTGTGTGTGTGTATACACACTTTAAGTCGTGTACAGCCGTAATTCGGGCAAACAGATCTATGCAGACAGATTTACAGCGGCAATTACAGAAATGACCGTATATACGTAACGTGCGATGTAAGTGCGGAGTGATCGAGGCGACGGTAAAGTGCGGCTCTAGGTTTATAATTGCACGGAAATGGCAATTCTACTTGAATACATGCATCTATTCGTCAATTGCAGGGAGTTTGAATTGTGGCTTTTTTGACGGTTTCATTTTACAACTGCACGCCGAATCGATGGGAAATATCGAAAGTTGCGTTGATGAAACATTGAGAAAGTTGAAGGAAATCGCAGTTTACAATGTAACTGAAATCCTTGAGCCGCGTGCTGCACGCGTCTGACGATAAGCGTGTACATAATTTAGTTGGTGTGTGTGATTCGTGGGTGGCATCGAAGATTATTATCACGCTATTGAATCCTGACACGCACGCATCTGCTGACAGTGAGTTACGTGAATAAGGATGCGGGTCTGGCATCTGGATACATATGGGATGTAAGCCTCAAGGGGTATATATATATATATTTAATATATATGTACATCCTTCTTCGTCACGTATATAATGTATTGACACGGCACGATACATAGAAGCTTCTTTGTGCTCCTATACAGTGTATTAGGATGATTTTTCTCATGGACATTTTCGAATTTTGACTCAGCTGCTCCTCAGATTGGTTTCAAATGAATAAATAAAAATCTCCCGCAGAGCAGAGATCTCTGTCTCTTTCTCCTAACCTTAAACCCTCGCGCAAGAGTTGCGAAGTTTTCCATTAAAAATACCCAAGTTTTTACTAGAGTTTTAGTATACATTTCGTCTCACGACCAATTGGTTGGTTGCAAAAAAATCTGTCACTGTGGGAAATCAGTGAGCATCGTCTCCGACAAACAATAAAAATATCGACATCGTCTACGGATCATTTTATGTCAGCCGAACATGTTCCCGATTAGAATTTGACTTTTTCGTGAGTTTGATATCACCGGATAATTGACATAAAATCCTCCGTTGACGATGCTGAAACTTTTATGAAAAAGTAGCATAAACGCTGATCGATTACTTAGATTTATAGATCTTTTGCAAATAGTTGATCCCACGATCAAATACATGTACACCAAAAGTTGAGTGAAAATGTGCACCCTTTAAACGTCAAACTTGACAAACCTTGCGAGAGGGTTTAAGGTTGATATAAATTTCGAAAAATATCAAAATATGGACCACCCTAATGTGTATAAAGAAAAGGTGTAAGTCACACATGTGCGATTATCTTCTTCAGCCATAGATTGTTAGAATTACACGGTCGTTTACTCACCGTACTCGGCATCATTTCCAAATATACATACCTCCATAAAATGTATACTGTAATACTCGGCATGCATGTGCATTATTGCATACGCGTGCATTCGCCGATAGCATTGCATTAGGTTATGAGATTTATGCGGTGCACCAGACGTTGAAATCTCATCCTATGGGCCACAAGCCCCTCCTCCTCATCCCCCCTCCCTCTCTCCTCCTCCCTCCCTCACTCCGTCATCGATTTTGAGCACCGTTGACCCCAATTACAAGCCAAGACAATCTTGTATTAACAATCGATGCCCCACATACCTCTGATCCTATAGAATCTGTAGCCGCGATGTGTTGTCACAATTGTCGTGTTGGTAACGCTGACATGTGTGTATATTGTTACAAAAATTTCTGAGCAACGCGGAAGCAAATCAGAATAGCGTGAAATATTATTTTTCATGATTTGTAAATTTTAACAGAGTTCAAATATCAGACGCACCGCGGTGCTGTAAAATTTCCAATGTGCTAATTATGCACTTATGAGAGACAATTGCCCGTGACAGTTCAATATCGCAAAAGTACTTCTCTTTTCCCCACCCATATCATAATTTCCGCAGTGAGTAATTCTTAATTATCATAAAAACGCATTTTATATGTATTCGAATGCACACGTCCAAAGTTCAGAATATCCGTTCACATGTAATTAATTATATTCTCTAATTTATTGTACTTTTTTATTATTATTTTTTTTTCTGTGAAGTTTTGCGTCTCCTCAGCAGGAGTTCTTTATTTGCGATTAGGTACATATTTCAATCCTTACAACAATATACAAAATATTACAGGGCACACGCATCCCAACAGGCGTCGTCAGATAATTATTTGTTTCTCTTTCTAATTTTATTAAAATTTAAATCCGCCACCGTTTTCGGTTTATGTGTTGTATAAAAAATTGCGCGACATTTTTTTTCTTAATACAATTATTTTTCCCACAAATGTGTAACACGTAAGCAATTGAAATATCTTTATTCAATTTCCACAACAGAAATTACCGAAGAAACTCACGATAGAAATGATGATATGCCAACGGGGTAAGAGACGAATTTTAACCCTTTGCGGCGGAATTCATATACATATTCAGATTACGACGCACTTCCGTCCTTCGTTAAAAAAACTTGTTCCTGCCGTACGATAATTACTTACATGTATATGTATACACATGTATGGAATATGTATACAGATACAACGGTCGTGACATAGGCTTAACAAAAGCGACACTTTTCTTGTTCATCTATTTATGTATGCATACGTATCACAGATTCACACACACACACATATATATATGTAAAAGAAATCTGTGGGAACCACCTCGGAATCTCGAATAAAAAAAACCCGACTCTTCAACACATACAAGGCTCGATTCAAATTTTCTACAACGTTACATATGCACTGTAAATATATATATTATATCACACATACATGTAAGATTGTTTTTTCACGAACCCTGCGGACGAAAAAAACGTGTCGTATCGAAAATGAGAAAGAAAGTAATTAACGATGTATTTCAGATCTACTGGTCTGAAATTTACGATGATTTTGAAGGGACTGCATCTCTTTTCGCATCGTTTTTCTTGTTTATTCGGATATACTCATGTATTATCTAGAATCATGTGAAATAAGAGAGTATTTCCTAGAAATTGGATAAAGAATTTAAAGTAAAAAGAAAAGTAATAAATAATTCAGAAAATATCTTTCAAAAGTCATTCGCCATAAAACGACTTTTTTTCCATAACCATGTACGGTTGTGGTGGAATCAATATTCATTTCCAGTCGATACTCCCATGACACCAAACTCGTGTGCCCGCGATTCTCTTAAAAATATGGCAACCACGAGTCTATCTTAAAAACTTGCTGCGTGGCACCGTCATTTTTTTTTTATACAAAAAAAAAAAAAAGAACAAAATGCAAAACCCGCACATCTTTTATTCCGTGTTTTTTTATGTTACATTTTTTCTTCCTCTTCGTATACGTAATAACATCGTTACTTATCTTCATCCTGCAATATGCAAACAAATTATAAAAAAACAAAATGTGTCATTGCACCGCAGAAATATTATCATTATATTGTACGTATATGTATACATAATTATAAAGATATGCAATATCATAGCAGTTTAAATGCTTGGCATAATTTAGTTTTCAAATATTCTTTTTATTTCAACGAGATTTATGTTTTACATATAAAAACCCTCTTTTACTCCGAAGAAAAACCCTGTACGTTATACGAGGATGGATCGTATCGATCCGTAAAGTAAGGGGCAGTAAAGAATATGCGGTGCAGTAAAACCGGCGTAATAATACGTCTACCTGATGTACGCGTATATAAATATGTACACATATGAATATACCTATGTATCATAAATGTATACGTCTATATATATATATGTGACGCATACATCGAGGACTGACCTTATACCTAACATTGAAAAAAAAAAAAAAAAAAAACAGAAAGAGAGAAAAAATAAATAAAAATGAAAGTAGAAAGATATTTAGAGCAATAATACGTGACACGTATGTATATTACATGTTCATGTGATTAGGTATCGTAAAAACCTACTGTGATAACACCGAGCCGCAGTCTGCCAACTGAGAAAACAAAAGTTTCGTAAAAAGAGCCGTGATCCAGTCATTTTTATGCGGAGTATAGTAAAACAATGAATGTAGATACGCTGCCGGTGAATACAGAGATGTGATGTGATAACCTGAAAATTTCAACTCCGTTCGTCCATGCAAATGGAATAATTTTTTATTTTTTCAAAGATTTTCACAGTGCAAATGTTACAAAGCACCCGTTGTACATAATATTATAAAAGTTTGGCTGTGACATAAATTTGTTTTCGATAAAACGCTAAGCTGATGAGTCGGTGTAATTGGGATTACCCGTTTTTGGCATTTGGCAAGACAATTCATGAGAAGTTTTCGATTCCAGCTACTTGTTAGGTCTGATAATTAATTATAACTCATTTTTATTACTAGCTTGTCTAATTTACGGATTATTGAGAAAGGCCCCCACTTATGCCCCCATAGACACCATGGACAATGTATATCCCTAAGCATATATTAATATAATTATTTAATTATCAAGACGCTAGACGCGATCGTTGAATTACTACTGCAGAGTACAAAGAGGATGAAGGAAAGGCAGCGTCGTGCGTGCACGTAGGGTATATATTTTAATAAGACGCGTACACACACCCCTCACTTCCCGACGTTTTAAATCCTGCAATTGGACGGTTTATACGTCACATACATACCTATGTATTATACGCTATTATACGGCGTCTTTAATTCGCCCCGTTTATTCATTCATTCCCTCGTTTATTCTCACTTAGCAGACATGCCTGCCTATTCGTAAAAATCCCTCTCTTCCTCGCCTCCGCGTAGCTTAGGTATACATATTAGGTATATATATAAGAGAGTAATAATAATTATATTAGAGAAGCGTTTATTTACTGCCAACAAACATATATTCGGATATGGGGAAATAAATGTTTCGTTATTATTATTATCAAATTTTAGTTTAGTAAAATATGATTTGTTAATTATTGACTAATTTTTATCGATCATTATTTGGATCGATTAAGATTTGATAATGATAACGAAATATCTATTTCGCCATATCCGAGTATCCGTGACAGTGTGTATTTTTTGTTATATTATATACCGAGGTATAAGCTATAACTTATATTACGTATACATGGGAAATGATGAAATTTTTAGTCTTCTTCGATAATTAGAAAATTTTTTCCCCATACGACTATAATTTGAATAAGACCGACTGGTATGATAATAAATCTTGATGCATTTTAGTTTCCTGGTAGGTGTCGTAATAATTTTGCAATATTGATTAGACACAAGATTTATCAAATTGATAAATTATCGAATAAACAAGTTCGATTTTCTGCTTCCATAAAATTAAAAATGTATCACAACGTGATTGTTGATCGATCGGTGGTGATATTTAAACGTGGTGTCTTAATTTTCTGCCATCTTTTATACATCGTATAATAAAGTCAACCAATTTTCTCGAGGTTCGAAAAAGCATTAAGTGAAAGAGAATGAAATAAGAGAACAAAACGGTACAAATTGACGCAGAGAAGAATCCGATGAAAATAATGACAAAATATAAGAACACGTAATTGACCGTTGCTCGGAATTCTCTTGAACGCCATTTCTCCTCCTCCTTCTTCTTCTTCTTCTTATCCTTTTTATATTCACATGTCACAAAACGTCGCGTTGCGTATAATACAATATAATTCAACTTACGTACATTCGTATTCATATGTCGTTTTATTATCAATACACATGCCGTTTTCGAAATCGCACAGAGTACACGACGATCAGCATACCTTCGTAACACGTGTGTACAATCCTACTACGTAGGTGTGTTAATACATGTATTATACGAGTACACCACACGCATATGCGACATAGAGAGCGATTAGATAGGTCTACGAACTCTGTCCATTCCATTCGCCGGTCCTCGAGGATGTGGTCCTCCTCCTCCTCCTCCTCCTCCTCCTCCTTCTCCTCCTCCTCATCCTCATCCTCCTCTTCGGCTAGCCTGGGGCGCCAAGAACCGGTCCTTTGGATTCCCGTTTCCCCGCGGGAGAACGGCTATACAACAACCTGCCTGGATGTCCGATTATAGGGAAGGAAGGCCGCGGCAGCTTTCGTCGCGCATCTGCGTTTAGTACACGTGTGTGTATATGTGCGCAACATATATATATATATATATATATACACACACACACATGTGTATATGCATAACGCGATTATATTTTATTTCACCGCGACCTTCGTGGGAACTCGTTCGCGATATTGCGAAATATACGCGGCCATGCAGTGACTTTATCGGTACTATATGTGTATATGTATATAATATATACCGTGAGAATGCAGCGCAATTTTGATATACGTTTTTTTTTTTTTTTTCTATTTATCATCCCCGTGATGATTTATCATTTAACCCTCGAATCGGATTTCGGATCGATTATTTTATCATGTTGAAGTTAGTGACGTTGTTGTAATTATTAGCGATGGGAGAAAAATCTCTACTTCGCGGTTTTGGATTTGTTTGAAATTTAGAAAGTCGTAATAAAACAAGACTGTGTATTTGCATATTTTGAAATTTTAGATACTTTGAAGTTATTGTAAACATGAAAAAATAATGAATTTTATTTCCAATCTTTCGTTAGGATAATTGTTACAAAGTCTAATCTCGTATTATTATACAATCGCGTTCACTCCAAACTGGAAAAAAAAATTGACAATCATCGTACATAGTATTAGAGTTCGAAACCAAAGCTTGGATGTTCGGATTGTTCGGGTTGTTCGGAAAGTGACGTCACTCAAAATTTTTTTTCTTTCGACGTCATCGATCTATAATAGACGAATATCAGCTAGCCGAATTCCTCAGTCTGGAAACAACCGCGCAGTAGAGCGGACGGATGAGAGTCGCGCTCCGCAGATTTCGAGTACCGGATTCTCTACCTCCTGGATCCTGCGCTTCCGGTCCTCTTCCTGGTGTAACTCGACTTCCAGGACAAACGCACCGTAGTTTCTATGCTCCAGGTCCGCTACCCGGTGAAACTCGACTTCTAGCAAGCTTTAGCGAGCGAGGGTTTTAAAGCTAGTGAATTATTAATAATCGTAGAGAGAATAATACGCATGTATATATAATATATATTCATTTATAATACACTGCGGTTTTATGTACTGTTCATGTGTGACGTAATTTGAATGACGCGATTTGTAACTCAGCTCTTCGTATTAGCGAAGTAGAAACTTACGAACGACGTTTTGAAACGGTTATTAGTTAACATGTGCGGACGATTACGCACTGAAATTACTACGAATCAGGACTCGATGAGATCATTCAATACCGCGACAATATGGTGGCGAAGATCAGAATTAACATTTACAATCAGTTGTTCGTTTCATTCTTTTTTTGCTCTCGCACAAATTTGCGTGAATATTTTGTCTTTACGGAATTACAATTCGATCATTGAAATATGTTTTACCAAATTTATCTGAATTGCAAAACGATTCGTCATATTGTTTATAGGTGTTCTTAGAAGTAAATTTATTGTTTGAAAAATTATATGCTTATAAACTCATGGTTTGGATGTATATAATAAATATCGCTGATCTCATTATGCCGCATAGTTGATGTCATCTGATTTTCATTTACGACATTAATCAGCCTTGTTATTTCTTGCTACGCGAAAGTTGTTGAAGAGTATTAATTCTTACATGAAAAAAATACATTCCTGTGTTTGTAACTAGGATCGAGTTTCCGGTTTCACCGAATTTCCGACAATTCTGAAGTCGCGAAATAATACAATTTTTCCCAAAAGTCTAGTCAAATTCCCATAAAAGTACACTTGATAAGGAACTTCTTTCATCGTTGAAGAATAGCTTCGATTTTTATAGTAATACAATCTAATCGCTTGTGAAAATTTGAAACCACTTTTTTTTTTATTATTTGTGTTTTATTTTGGTTAAATTAAGTCCGGACGTGATTTATGTAAGTTTATTTGTATTATTTATAACCCGTAGGATAAAATTGGATTATATGAGCGTGAATAATCCGATAAATTTATCTATATTTCTCTCCTTGATTAAATCCTGACTTTGGACGTTTATTGAAGACGCTGCGACAAGATAGAATAAAAAGATTCTACCGCATGGACTGAAGATTAGATATACGTGTATACGCTATACATATAGGTATAATATAATCGTTGACATGTGCTCAATTATATTTCATTCAAACATATACAATGCTATAATCGTGACTTGTTACAAATTAATGCGTTAATTACTTTACGATATAGGACTGCGTGGTGATAATTTTTTCCCCATTTCTATTTCTGAAGCTCATCCTGACGAATCAAATGTGCCACGATACTTTCAATTCTACAATACGTCATTTGTACACACAATAAATGCGAATAACGTCCTGTGTACGAATATCACGTTGATTTTTAAATTTAATTCAACAACGTGTACGGATTTCGATGCCTCGTGTAATAACTTTGATTTGTCTATTTTTCTTTCAGGTGAGTAAAATCCGTCTTCCCAATCGTCAACGATCTTCTATTTTGAATTTGAATCTTTTAACGCATCCTGCGGTAAGTTAATGCTTCAGCTTTCTCTTGATCTTGGTTCAAAGAAGATTGAGAAAAAAAATTGATAAATTAAAAAAATTATCAAAATAGAAAGACAATTGAAACGGTAAACCGAAAATTTTATTCTTATTGTTACAGTGTTTTGTAGAAGATTTTACTATCATATTTAATAATTTATGCGAATGAAACGTGTGTCAGAACTATTTTGTGCATGTAGTAAATATATTTCGGTAAAACAAAAAGGCTGAATTTCCCGTTACACAAATCTCTGCAAAGCCCGAAGCGGACACTTTGCGGATATCTCAACTCGGGTCTCGGTCTCATCTCGTCATCCTCGTTTACTTTTTTCGTACCGCGATTCTATCTTCGCATGCTATGCGGAGTCAGAGAGTCGACGTATTTCTCTCTAAAATAAAAGGAAGAAGTAATTTTGCGAAAAATTGTTAGGAAAAAATTATGCCTTCGGTATCAAGCACAGCTTGACTCGAGGATAAAAATGTAAATTGGTGTAATAATGTAAACCTATATATAATTTACATCGATCTTACAAACCTGGCAATAATAAATTGTAGGGATACGTGACTTCGTGACAAAAGTAGACTTTACCAAGAAGAAAATTAATATCAAGTAGAAGAAGAAGAGGAGGGGGAACTCGATTAATAACCGCGATAAAGTCTCTGTGTAAATTCGCTGTATAATATGTATATATATATATACATATATACACACTTCACCTCAAACTCTGCATAGTAGAATAAAATTTCATTCTATCGGCAACGTGCAAATTGTTATATACATCTATTCGATCTCTTTGGAAGATACGCACTTATGAATTTTATTCGGTATATAAAAACTAATTAGCTCAAAGTTTCGAATTTAATCAGCTGCGAGTTATTAATTAATAATCTAATCGAGCGAGTGGATCTTTTTTTTTTTTATTTCTTGGTGTCTGTAAAGTGTCTCGTCGGAGTTTCTAACTTTACTAATATCATTTACATACCAACGTAAATATAACAGCTAATGAGCTAAATATAACGGGTCCGCGTAAGTATAAATAAATTTTTCGAAATTTTTGAATCCCTAATCGCGTGATTAAAAATTTGCAAAATTTTCTTTCAACATCCCAAACTTCCTGATTCGAACTATAATCGGCTTTCGGCTTTAAATTTCGCATATCAAACAGTATTCCAGGCGGCTGTATTAAAACCATAATAATTGGTGCGAAAACGAGCGATTAAAAACGCGCGTGTCCGAATCTAACAGTAGAGTACCTATTAAATCGGGTATCTAATTTGTTTTTATTCTTTTTTTTTTTTTTCTTTTTCTCTTCTCACAATTAGCCAACAGCGAATAGCAACGCCACGCGGCGACCGCGGATTTTGTGAAATAAATACCGCCTATCTTGTTTGCCACTCGTTGCGGCGCGTTATACGGTATTATTGTAATTGGGATTGTCTTAATTGGATTGTCAACGGCCGTTTTATACGCACCAGCGAATTAAGCACGCGGAAAAAAAATACCTTCGTGTATATGTATGATACAGTGTATAATATAATATATATTTATGGCGCCACGTAAAATCTCGCGTAAATCTAATATGTACAATCCTTTCGTGAATTCTTTGCGAATTATAAACCGCGGCGAAGTTTACAAACATGCTTATACGACAGAGATGATACATAATACCTTGCCTGATAAACATAAAATCAGGGTGTAGAATCGCAGGGCGTATTGATTTTCCCTTACACCTACGGTATCTGTACTGTGTATATAATATACATATATATGCATTACCCGGTCATCATTCGGTTCATAGCATATAACTTGTACACAAGGTGTACGTGGAGAACGTAAAAGCAATATTTGCGCTGTAATTCAACCTGATTATATCATAATGTTTTATTGCATAATACGACTGCAGCTGACTGCACAAGGAAGTACGAATCACGAATCAAGAATCGCAACGTTCCTTCTTTTCTCAATTACCTAGGTATAATACATTTATCTACCTCGTATATTATCGTATAACGTAATAATGATCTTAGACGAATTGCATTGTTCCAGTTTCAATCTGCATTCATATTTTTCCCAGACTTGTACCGGATGCAGTTGAAATCTAAAAAATAAAAAAGGAAAATGAAATAAACAGTCAAAAATATTAGTAAAATAATAATTTTGCTTCAAGACCGCGATTCGTCGAGACATAAATTATACAATCAGACGAAATTTCTCATCACTTACTTGTATTATTGAATTAAAAAATAAAAATCCTTTGCGTAAATTATACAGTGAAAAGTAGGTACTTAAAGTTTTTATTATTTGTTCAACGAATGTTTCGTAACATTTTTAAATTGATCCAAATTATTTCTTTTTTTTTTTTCTTTCTTTCCATTCGTTTTCTTTACTCTGCCAATGCTGCTGCTGAGGACCTGCTTATGATGGTAACGAAGTTGTTAGGTTTCGGATAAGCTTTCCCGAAGAGGTCTACGTAGCTTGTCGAGTAGTTGAACTATTTATCGTGTCATATCCACGCATATATGCACGTGTATGTATACCAATGCATCCAGCGTAATATCTGTAAGGTATACGAGGTATATAATTTTCAAACACTCTCGTGCCTGTTCGAATTTACGATGAAATTATGCTGTTCTCTAAGCTGAAATAAAATGTAATTGAATCTGTATTACACGTCTAATATACATGTATATTATAAATATCTTTTTTTTTTTTTTTTTTATCATAACATCTTTACCGGTTAATAGAAACAAACGTTTGGCTTTTCAATTTCATTCATTTTTCTGGTTTTTTTTTTTTCTCTTTGTTTGACTTTTATGTAGACAATAAGACGTGCGTGAGAATCGGAAACGAGAACCGGTTAGAACGGAATTATACATATTCGGATATAGCGACTTTGTACCTGACGAAACTGCACAAATTGAAGGAAAGTCGAGGTGGTACAAACTCTCTTCCTTTCTCTTTTTGAGAGTCGTATCGACGCGTGCGATTATTCCGACACACGCACACAATTGCACCTGTAATGCATATAACTGACAATCAAAGTATAATAATTCCAATTTTTCCTACTTATGTATAAATTCTGTACAAGGATTTAATACACCTCCGATTTGCCCGACAAGCGATTTGCGATTCGTTCTGGGGTTTAAAGGAGACGCGTGCAAGCGATCAGGGAAAAGTGCGCGCAGAATTTCAATCCTACAATCGCATGTATATTATACCAGGGTTCGTAGAAGGCAAGCGGAAAACCTGGAAAACCGGGAAAAGGGAATTCCTAAGAGCAGGGAAGGGTCAGGGAATTTGAAAAATAAGACTGGAATTTTGAGTCTGTCGAAGAAATAAACTCGTTCTCGTACAAAGTATCACGGATCATGAAAGAAAAAAAGTTGGACTTGAAAGTCATTCTATGTATATTATTTAATACCAAACCTGCTTTCGTTTTTTCTTACAAAAAATCGCAGGGTGTTCTTTGTAAATTAATAGTCAGGTAGTGAGTTAGTTACTACAGGTAATATTGGAGGTATCGGTATTGATGTGTAAGAAAAAGAAAAATTGTCATTAATCGGTGACATATTTCTTGAAAAATTACTGGAAAAATTCTATTCTCAGTCTAAAAGATCTGGAAGAGTCGGGGAATTTGAGATTCCAAAAATCGTACGAAGCCTGATGTATACGTGCAGCAATATATCGATTCCCATGAAATGTGGGGAGAGGAAATGATCCCGCGGGAATTCAACATGCGGGGAAACCAATCTGCAATATCAAGTATCTGCGGTTGCGTATACATATATAGTATAGTACATATTCGCGCGTGTCGATCGCACGCATGCTCGCAAATTTTCGTCGTTTAGATGAACGATAAGCGATGGTGTACACGAATCGTAACCGTTATTCTCTGCCGCTATATTGCAGGGGTGCGTTTTATCGCTGTACGGTCAAGTGATGACCGTTTTTTAAACGGTGAACAACTTTGTAACATAACTGGTGGAAACTCGCCTAATTGGATTTATATATCACTTTGAATTTTTTGTTTTTTTTGTTTTTTCCAAAACGAAATCCAGACATCATCGCGTGCGATATGGTCGATGATTTACATTATACCTCGTTACATGTCTCGTATACATTAGGTTTGATCTTGTTCTGTAATTTTTCGTAAGTTATCTCAACCCTAAATCCTCTCGCTAGGTTTGACCATTTTGACGTTTAAAGGGTACACATTTTCACTCAGCTTTTGGTGTACATGTACTTGATCGTGAGATCAACTGTTGGCAAAAGATCTGTAAATCTAAGTAATCGATCAGCGTTGATGCTACTTTTTCATAAAAGTTTCAGCATCGTCAACGGAGGATTTTATGTCAATTGTCCGGTGATATCAAACTCACGAAAAAGTCAAATTCTAATCGGGTTCGGCTGACATAAAATGATCCGTAGACGATGCCGATATTTTTATTGTTTGTCGGAGACGATGCTCACTGATTTCCTACAGTGACAGATTTTTTTGCAACCAACCAATTGGTCGCGAGACGAAATGTATACTAAAACTCTAGTAAAAACTTGGGTATTTTTAATGGAAAACTTCGCAACTCTTGCGCGAGGGTTTAAAGTTGGGAGAAAGAGACAGAGATCTCTGCTCCGAGGGAGATTTTTATTTATTCACTTGAAACCAATCTGAGGAGCAGCTGAGTCAAAATTCGAAAATGTCCATGAGAAAAATCACCCCAGCATAATACATGCAATAAATGTAATGCCAGCTGCAGTACCATGATTTTTTAATTTCTTTCTCGTTTCACAGAATATCTCAAAGTCGAGATCTAACTTTGACCCGATCGTTGCGCGCAGGTAGCAAAAAATTCGCAAAGACACTCTGCCGAAACCGGCTTTCTAAAAATATCATTTCTCCTTTCCTTTTTTCTTCAATTTTCGTGCGCATCTCCGATATATAATACGAAGTGAGGAAATAATCTGGAATCACAAGGACCGACTGACGACCCAGTTTTACAGGCTTACCGAATCCTTGACTCGTTTTACTCGAGGTGGTCGTAATTGTGGTTGGTTTCCTCGCGTCTGCAGCTGGCGTTGACATTTTGATTGGTATTTCGCCGCCGATATATGTCTGTCGGTTTTAGAAACAGCGGCTGCTCTTTTCTCTCTCTCTCTCTTTCTCTCTCACTATTTCCAAGCATCACGGTTCTGTAGGTTTTAGTAATTAATTTTCCGTGGTACGTACCTACGTATAAACTGCACGTGTAGGTATAAATGCAGGATCCTGCCGTGCAATCGAGTCATTCGAGTAGCCGTTTTTCCGTCCCTTTTCTTCCTCCCTCGTATATCTTCTCCTCTCCTCTCCTCTCCTTCCTCTTATTGTTAATCGAATTATGACCACTACTCTTCGCTCTTCACTATTATACGTATTATTACGTACGTATAGCCGTATAACTATACCGAGGAAAAGTCTTATAAATGCAGCTTAATTCCGCCGTTCGACGTTGAGCTGCGCAGCAGCCTACATTTATTCATTTATTTATTCATTTTTTTTATCTCTCGTTTTCCGCAGTGGAATATATTACCTACATACGTATGGAGGAATTGTATATAAAAATCAGGGCGCGTCAAACGACTAGAGTACATTGATATTATACATGTATAATTGCTAATCCCCTTGTTCAATTCTCTTAATATACTTTTCGTGTATAATATATACACACATTTGTCACATAAAAATACGGAAATTCATTTTCGGTCAGCTATTTACGAACTTCGAATTGCTATAATTATATAAATTTAAATTAAAAATAATATAAACAATTTGGAATTTGAAAATCGCTGATCGGAAATGAATTTCCGTTTTTTTTTCCCACAAAAAAGCGGCGAATAATTGTGCCTGCATGTAATACGTATACATATACATTGGAACAGTATCATTCGAAATTGTGCACGTCTCGATTTGCACCGACCGCGGTGTTTCGAGTCAGCAGCAGCAGCGGCTAGAGACACGCCGTTAGAAAGTAGCTTAGTGGTCTGGGATCGTTCATATGGAAGTTGGATATCGGTGACGTAGCCAATTGGCCGCAGGTGTCGATTTATCATACAAAGTCGCAAATCGTACCAATTCGAATATAATGTATATATAAATGTCTTACATAATTAAATAATATTATTAGCAAACTCCGCTATCTTGGCACGATGCACGCCTCTTGCTTCCATTAATCGTTCGAGTGCGTTAACCCTTTCTATGTTTTAATTGAGACCGACGCTAACAACGAACCAAGTAGATTCATGACTAGCCTTCTTCGTCCACGTGGCGTAACGATTCTGTTACACCTTCGTAGTGTATATAAACATAACAGTTGAGTCACATGCCTCATATCCAGGGTCAGGAATCAGCCTCGATTAATGTGGGTAGAAATTTTAATTTTTCTATTTTTTCTTACCATTAATTAAAAGAGAAACCGTCTTACGTATAACATTATTGTTACAGTAAATTGAGTAATTATCTTCTCCTGCCCTATGTTGTAGACAAATTTTTATATCGATCGTAAGATTTTTATCTAACATAATTCATTGCGAGAAATTATCATTTTTCGACCAGGAAAAATTGTGCGAACTAATTATATCGATATATTTGATCAGGGTTGAGAAATCGTCGCGAATCTTTTCATTCGTTACCAGGCTTAAATACGCACGTGTTATAAACGTACCGTTAATACAATAAAACGATGGTCCAACTGTTTGCAACCGAATAGATAATTTCAAAACCTGCCTTAGGCGTGGCAAGGAAGGCAAAATATTTTTGCCACTCTACACTGTCGATTATCAATTCTGATTTTATTTTATACTTGTCTCGTACATTACGGTTGATTTTTATCAGTTATATTGTATGGATAACTTTATGTGTATATACTTTTATTAATTAAAATTAATTAATGAAACGCCTAATCAATGAAAATTTCTCTCGATTCCTAGTATAAATACAACTTCCATTATTTCTTTACGCGTGATAATAATATGCGGGCTGGTGTTTTATGTCGAAAGATTCGCTCGTTTCATGTTTTTCGTACGCGATAAAAATAAAACCGTTATCTCTCTATGTTTGAAGAGTGATTTGTGGACTGATGTTGCCCTTCGGAATACATGCTGTAAAGTTCCATTTGAAATATGATATATTCGCGCGTAATCTAGTTTGTACCAATCGGAGGATGGAATTCTTACTGTTCCTTACGTTATAATTTTTCGATTCATGCTGTATTTCAAATTAATAATTCGATAAAAGTTTGTTGAATATATATTACGTACGTGAAAATGAGATGAATTTTTTCACCGTCGCGTCGTATAATAATTGTGCGACTGATCACGTTACACTTATCTGAACTCTCAATAATGACATTCATGTGTTTCGAATATTCTAACGAAACAAATTATTGTTACTCTTTAATATTGGTGACAACGTTTGTATACTACTTTTGAGCATACCTACACAAAAGTTAGATTTTCCTGTTAAAAAAAAATTTCACTCCCTGCCCACGAACCGGTCAGGAAATATATTCAAGCGACCAAGGGACAAGGGATAGAGAAAGGGAAAAGGAAGGTAGGCAGGTATACAGGTACAGGTAGAAAACCGAAAATCACAACGACGATCCAATAATTTCCCTAGAAAAATCCGGTAGAACCAGTTTCTCAAATGGGAATCCGAGGCCGTGAGCCTAGAAGAGAAGAGAGGAGATGAGAAGAGATGAAACTGTGATCGGTACACGAATACGTGCGTATATACATGTATCTACATCGAGATATGAAAATCTGGCTAGTGTAAAACGTGATGTCGAAATGGAAAAAGAACGAGATAATTTTTTCACACTTCAATATGTTATGCGAAAGAAGTCGATATCGAATCAAGGAGTCAAAAAGTAGAATGGATACAAAGTATAGATCGGTCATAGTGTGGAATTTTTAAAACTATGATGAAAATACTTACACCTCATTTGTAAACGTAGAATGAAGAAATCCAAAACACGGAATAATCGGAATATCTACATGTTTTTTTCGTATTCATTTATATGTACATTTATTCCGACAATTATTTAAACCAGTTCTAAATACATATTTATACCACAAATTTTCTGTACAGTTCTCTAATTGCAAGTTTCTACATTCATTTCAACGACTTTATATTACCGCCTTCTACAGTTTAGTCCGAATTTAGAGATTTTTACGTATCTCTACATTTATTCAGATGATTCGGATTATCAATTACATTTCAACTTTCTAAATTCGAAAATTCTACCGAATAAAATATCATCCCAATTTGGATTGTATGAAAGAAAAAAAAAAAAAAAAAAGAAAAAATCGACATTCCAAGCCCAATTTGAACTTTCCGGACGCTTCACGAAGTTCGAGTCACTTTCTTTCCGCACACAGTGTATGCGCAAAGTTGTAACGCGCACTTATATATTTACTACGTCACGATGCCTGCCAGCTTTACCCAGTTCGTGGCTAAGGAATCAGTCAGTCTGGTTTCTCCGTTCGGCCTGAGCGTTCGATCGTTCGTCGCTCTCCTCGCGTTTCCGTTCGTTTATACACCTGCGCGTATTCGTACGTTTTATACCTGTGTTTGTACGTATTCGAGGCACAACGATCGCGTGCGTGTGTGTGTGTGTGTGTGTGACGTAAAAATTAGCCTCAAGTCGCACGAATAACCACGTAACAACATCACCTTGGATGAGAGGTCAGTTTGTTTTTTCGACGGATACGCGATGATGAAAATTTGACCTCATATTACAGTGTGCGAATATTTAAGTCTCGCTAATTTAGTGGTGATAATCGAATCAAAAGTGATGCACGCTTGTACGGTTTTTTAATTTTTTTCTTTTCATTTTTGTGCGCTAACCGAGCTCAGGTGGGAGGAAAATTGGAACAGGAAGTGAATCGGAAGTGTATATGGTGCACCTCTAAACGCTGGTTGCACAATTTAGCGGTAAAACTTTTGCCACGCATCTGTGACCGGATATATTCAGCACAGTTATGTACTTCCAAGGTAATTGGATTTTCTAACAATTGTTTATAAGCTGCGACTGTGGAAAATTGTAATACACGTTTGAAACATATTATAAACGTAAATAATTGTCGTTTAATTAGTTTGTCACCATTCGAATATAAGACACAGACCGAAAATTTGTGGAAAGTTCATTTTCAGCGATTCTTTGAAAAGAGACGCCGAGCGTATAATATGCGTAGGCAATTTGAAACTGAATAGTCGGATGGATCAGTTTATCCTAAAAAAAGAACCTGATTTCCGATCCACGATTCCTTACCTTCTTTTTTAATCTTCACCTTCTACAACATACTTCCCAAAATTTCTTCAACCAGTATTTCTAATTTCCTTTCTCTGTAATTTTTCGTTGAAATTATTTGTAGAAACGGTTGCAGTTAAACCACTGCGATGAGTGCGGAGTAATTCCGTTATACCGGTTTACGTACACGGCACGATGATGATAACAATAATAATAATTTAACGAATTAATTTATTCCCGTTTTTAAATTCCGTATAACGCAACAATTACTTAAAAAACACTGGATCGTGAGTAAAAAACAAAAAAAAAAAAGAGAGAAATGTTTGAAAAAAAATGATCAACGTTCTTAGAATTCAATCGAACAATCTTATCGTTAGTTTCTTTTTTTTTTTTTTTTTTCTCACATCTAGTAACGCAACTCGCACACTCGGCAGTGACGTCGAAAGCTCTATAACCGCACCAATTCCTACGGCTAGGCGTACATCCGTCTGCTTTTGTACGCATCCTGTGCAGGCTGCATCGGGGTTAGGATATATGCAGCTTTCTTATAATACGACCAGTCGAGCTACGACGCCGTCTTGTGCGCGAGTAAGTTACACACACACACGCACGCAAACACACGAATACCGCATTTACACGCCTCGGTGCTCTCGGATGGATTTTGTGTAGCTGCTACGGCCATGTCCTAGGTATATACTGGAATACACCTTATACATTTACGTACCTATAAATACTTTGCTCCGATAATACTCCAAGTGTATAATGACGATTCTTCGCGACAGTGCTCGTCGCAGCGAAGAAAAACGCGGAAATTTTGTCCCTAATTTGCGACGTTGAAGTGTGGCGAGACCCATTACACAGATTATACAGATATACGAAAATGTTTATCCCCTTCCTCTTAATCTTTTATTTTATTTGTTTTTATCCGTTCCGGGAGAGAGAGAAACGATTCTTATTTTTTTTTTTTTTTTCTTTTTTACCTCCATTCCTCCCACAACGCTCTTATCCCCATACATATATGTGTTGTACATAAATATAAATATATACGTGGCACGTGTCGCGCAAGTTATAGGTACACGTCGAATTTCTGTTCCGGTTGTATTATGCGTTATTAATTTGAAAAAAATTGAAAAAAAAAATATGTCTGACGTAATTATAATTATCATCGTAATTATAAGTAGGTAAGTCTTTACTTACCTTGAATAAATTACACCCATGCATGCGTGCGTTCACCGAGTCGGTTATAAGTGTATAATATTGTACTACTTCTGTACAAATATGAAAAGAATTTATGTTTTTTCTTCGTGACCCTGAGACGCTGTTAACGCTGGGTTTAGACAACTTCTACTCGGTATGTAATAACACCTTATACCTGGGTTGTACCTGCGTTGAGGAATTGATTTTTGTACAGCCCCAGACTAGAGAATGTTTGCTCAGTAATATGCACCAAGCCTGTTTGCTCAACCTAAATCGGGTTGGAAAACTTTACATATGTGTTACAAACCACGAAACGACCCTGATGTATGTTATATTCACGTTAATGTCATGGCGTTTTTTTTTTTTTTTTTTTTTTTTTTTCAGACATTTTTCTCTTTCACATACGTTTTAGACAACCGATTAACATTCATTTTTCACGAAGCGTTGAAATTAGAGGAGTTTGCGATTTATAAAAGATTTAAGAACCCTCGAGCTGAGTAAGTTGTGGATATAAACTGCGACAGTGGACGAAACACTCGATGAGGGGCTAATTGAGATTATTAACAGCACGGTGCTAGTCGGCCCCTCATAAGCCTTGAATAACCCAACGCTAACTCAATCAATATTCATCATCTATCAGCTCGTTCGTTGCAGGGCTATAAAGTAATACTCTTAAACTGTAAGAGGGTACTTATTTTGCGACGTCTCGGTGCAACGAGTGTTCGTTTAATTTTTTTTTAAATTTCTTCGACGATACCGAATTCATCCAAGTCTCAAAAAATATGTATAAACTTTACGCAAATCCGATTTGCCGCTGAAGAACTGTAAGACTTATATTCCCGTGTACAGTTGCTTTAATGTAACTGAATGTAACTTAGTATTAAAATATTTTATTTTATTTTTATACGACGGGAGCGCTTTTTGAAAGTGAAATCACAGCTTTCGTATTAATGAATTCGTGCTGAATCGCTATGAAAATACAACCAATTAAGGCGAAATAAATAAAAAATATCTCGAATCGTATAATACATAATATACGCTATTAGACAATAAAATGATTAAAAAAAAAATTAAAGAATTTATGAAACTACTCGGCGTGTTGTGCAATTATTCGAAAGTCACGCATTGCAAAGGAATTAAAAAATTTTATTCCACAAGTACCGAATAATCCTCCGATGCTTACTGTACATGATTCTTTTTTCACCGCTTCTTTGACCAGTCTACAAGACTTTCCATACTGCTCTCGGATCTCTCAAGCATGCGATAAAAACCTTGAATAAATACGATTTATGTACTACTATGTAAAGTATATTAACTGCAGTGCAGAATCATAGATGAAGCGATGCAAAAGTCGTTGAAACGTTGAGAGATCGATGCACGGAAAGTTCGGAATTCTTTTTTTTTTTTTTTTTTATCACTGTATTTTGAATTATACAAGAAATATTTTCCGATCTGATTTACGTATTCAAACAATTTTTATCGCGTTTCTCGCACTTTTTATTTTCCACATCGCCATTCAAGTTCGCCCGAGGTATAATACTGTGCAGCCAAATTACTACGTGACCTGAAATGCAACGAGAACATTGTCGAGCCCCATTGTCATCGTTGTTCCGTCTTTTTCAAGCCTGAATGTACCGAGCAGACCGCTGAATTATTCACGCGTTGCTCTTGAAACGCGTTTTGGTCACTACCGTGTTCCCTGTGAAACTGCTGCGCAAAGCTAAACAGTATCGAGCCATTTATATCTCGTATTCTTGAAATTTACTCACTTTTTTTTTTTTACTCCTTCTCACTTTCCTTCATACCTGCAATTATTCCAGATCATGATTAATTGTTTGAACTACCAGTTTCAATCTTTCTATTCCTGAAATATATTCCCAATAATTAATCAGCTTTCTCCTGATTCTCGATTGGCATTTTATAGATATTATTAGTCGAACAGGCGGACGTATATATATATATATTTTTATAAGAGCAATAAAGCGAGACGTGACAGGTAATTATTTTTCTCTTCTTCGTTGTGCACCGCACTGTGTATTATATTCCGAATGCACAGACATCGCGCATTCAGAAGTGACTTAATAAATATAAAAAGACGAAATTGTATAACTCGTTTGCCTGACTTTCTGCTCGGCGAATGTTTGTATTATAATAATGATAGAAAGGGAAGCCTTCCGCTTCTCTTTTTTCGCTCTTTAAATATTATTCTGCATGTATATTCTCGAAAATGTCACAGTTATATATGCCGGGTGATAATACGGTATAATGTATATGAGGCATTCCAATCCAAAGCTACCCACGTCTCACCATCACCATTGGCGATTTTATTTATTTTCAAATATGACGTAGGGTGTACAAAATAAATCATCTTTCACCGAGTTGTACATTTTTTGGACCACAGGCTTGATTTTTTACTGCTCCCAAAAACACAATAACCCAATTTTCGAATGAATAGCCTTACTCAATTGGTTTTAAATTTTTCTCATGAATTCCTCGTTGAAGAACGAAAATTTTATACCGAGATGGATGTAGGCAAACTTTTGGTTTAAAACTTACTGGCGAAAAAAGTAACAAAAAAGTAAGAGAAAAACGTATAAGGTATGAACTTGTATTTTTTCAATAGGTCGGTTTGATGTGGAATTTCTCATATATCTCATATAATACACATTTGTGTGCAACGAGAAAACCTCTCGAGAATATGACAATCTTTATTCAACCATTTTTCTCTCAGAATGGCATTCTCTTTTCTCTCAACTCTTTACTTCGATGCCAATATTAAATTACTTACAAAAAAAAAAGAGGGATGTAATAATATGAGAAAATAAAAACAGTGTGTTTATCAAAAAACGTTTTCTTTATTACTTTTTTACTGTATTCGCAAATTTGTTGCCAGAATTATTGTATAGTTGCCCAATATATTGAATTATTCGTGCGGCCAGCGGATATATTGAATTTTCTGCAAACTAAAAGTGGTGGAAGAATTTATTGGTTTGTTTTTCTCGAAGATTCGCATTTCTCTTTCTTTCATTGTGAAATAGAATTCGATCCGAAGGTTACATGTATAACATTATTATACATACATTATACGTGTGATATGTATACTGTATTTTTGCAAATAATTTCTAAAGAAAGTCTTTTCGATTTCCTTTTTTTTAGTTATTCACACCTGTATACATGTAGTTATGTTATAAATACTTATATCGTCACTCCGTCATTCATTCCTAGCATCTTTCTGTTCGTTGTAAATTCAACACAATCCAACACCTTTCATATAATATTATCAGCGAAATTAAACTTTCTTTACTGTTTCTAATATTTATAACGAAATGTGTGTACGACAATTTCGCGATTTCCGACGAGGCGGAAGCTAGCAGCAAGAATTAGCAGCCAAACGTTTTAATGTTCGTTAGAATAAGATGATGAAATCCGAAAATGAAAATTTTATGAAATACTTTGAAAACCTTCGATACTTTTATAGAATTATCAGCATAAAACTGAACTGCATTTTTTTATTTCCAAAAAAAAATTTCAAAACGTTTCTTCTTTGCTCACTCTGGCTGCTAGGTTCAGTTTCATGGGTTTTTGAGGGGGTTTGATATATTTTAATTAATTGAAAGAATTGACTGAGATGCAGTGGAACGTGAAACGGTTGTTAGAAATTAATTAAATCAATTTAATTCAGAGCAGGTCGTTACTCGTTCAAGTGGGTCCGACAAAAAGTTAATAATCACGTGCCTGCAGCGCGTGGGCGCGGACTAAACGCGGAAATATAATAATACCCTCATACATATTTATAATCCCGAGAGATTTTTCTCTCAAGTATAATTATTAAATATTATATCAATAGAATATTTTCATAAGAGCAAGGAATAAATTTCGCTTGGATACTCGTAATGTAGAAGATGAAACAAAATAAATATGTGTAAATATACAAAATATACGAAAATGTACAAATTTATACAATTAAATAATTCTTCTTCACATATATATATATATACGTTAAAGTTATTATTTTGTCGCTATTCGCAAAACGGCGAGACGTTGCTACGACATACACATTATACTTATTCCCCTGCGAATTATTCAATTTGACGGCTATATATAGTGCAGAAGATTTACGGCGATACATATAATTTACGTAAATTAAGCCTACGTATAGCCTGCAGGCTGACTGGGGTAGCCCAGTTATTTAAATTTGAAAAATGAGAGTCGACTCACACCGCTTCTAAGATATTTCGCAGACGTCGAGTTGCAGGATTTAGCAATCTTGCTTTAGTCTGACGAAAATCAAGGCAGTACGATCAATCGACGGTAGTGTGAGAGATAATTTTTTATTTTAAATATTATCCCCCCCTCCCCCCTCCCTCAAATTGCAAATCTATTAAAATTCAATAATTTAATTAAGTACTGTATACGGAAAACTTGAACTTGAGGTAAAAATACTCTGGAGATTTGCGTAGTAGTCAAAATATAACTCTATACTCATGCATGTTCAAGAATAGCGACACAGAGTTTTATTATACTTGGTGCGTCAAGGGGGCGACAGCCGCTGAAATCGAGGGTGGAAACGTGAAGAATTTATTTTTGTTCTCTTCCCTTTAACAGAATGCAACTTATGTTAGTGTGGTGAAAAGTTTCATTTTCAATGTAGGGTTGAAAAGCTTTCGACAAAATTTTAACGATAAACACACGCGCGTTATATATTAGGGAGTTTCAGAAAAATAATTTACGATATTTCACCGTGGAAGATCCCAAAATGTTTGGTTAGGTTGAAAGAAAGATTTTGTGAAAAGATTAGCGTTTTCTACGTTATGCGAAAGATCGCGCTCAATTCATTTTTCACTTTTTTTAAACACCTTTTTGAATTTGTGGAGAACCACTTTTTGTACCACTTCAATTATTACTTCTTTCCTGGCATTTATATTCAATCCAAATATCACGATATATAACACAACGATATATCGTCAGAGAATATTATTCTTCTAAATTAAAAGTTCATATTAAATTATAACTGTTTTATGAGATTGAATTAATAATGAAAAAGTTGTCAGATACACTTCTTAAACGTCGAGTGGAGACTTGACACAACAAGTGTGGGTTTTATTTGTGGTGTAAATTGATATTATGATTGACGTAAGCAATAAAAAGAAAAACTGTATGGACCATAGTCCATAAATTGTTTCAAAAATGCTTAAAAGTGAAAAATCAACTGATCGCGATTTTCCATATAACTTGGAACGCTCATCTTTTTCACAGAATCTTTGTTTTAACCTAAAAAAAACTTTTCAGGAGATGTTGTGATAGAAAATCGCAAATTTTTTTCTCCCGAAACACCCTAATATGTATATATACCTATACACGTCTGATTTGTGATAAAATTAAAGAATCCGAGAACAATTGATACAAGTATTAATAACTACGAAACAGGATTACTCTGATCATTAAATTATTCTTTTGAAATGTCTTTTTTTTTAATTTTTTTTTTTTTTTTTTTTTTATGTTTAGAAAAGTATACACTAATCTAAATTTAATCACAATTTAAATACGATATCGCGTTCTTTGGTACAATTTGATATTCCTTAAGTACGAAAAAACAAAAAAAAAAAAAAGTTTCGCCACATTCTGGTTTCACATTATGTAGCCTGCATTCACTTGCGCGTAAGGCGTGGTCTCATTACGCCGAGATTTTATCTGCAACACATTCAATTTCAATCTCGCGGTACGTATAACAGCCTCGGCGCAAATTGACCGGAAGTTATTCCCCCCACGTTACCTGTAGATGGGTCTTGCAGGCACTTGCTCTTGTTTCTTAGTTTTCACTCCGTTCTTATCCGATCGTAAATCGTAGGAGCAAGACCAAGAAAATGAAAGAGTAGAAGAAAATCGATCCTGAGATTAGATTAATCGATAATTCGCTGGGTTTTCAAGTTTTATGTTTTTTCACATAGCGACCCTTTACTTCGGGAAATTCTTATTGTTTTTATTGTCAAAGTTGAAACCCACCACTCGAGGCGTTTCTCGCCAACTTTACGTGATTGCACGCGGTTGGGAATTTGTATGCATATATATTATATGTTCGTATCTACCGAGTTAAAATTTATACCTTATAAATATTAAAATATATGCGAATTTTGCTGTATGGGTACACGTTAAAGTTAATGGCTGGATAAACTTCAGCCAAAAGTTTAAATCATTATTTGAATGTTATTACTGCGGCAAAATGAAATTTAAGTCCCAGCAGGGAACTTTTCTTTTTTCTTTTTTATCTGCTTCTCGACACACGGCAATATTCTCAAGTGTATTTTAGTACCCCGCTTTGACGTCTTCAGACTTGGTTATACATACATATACATGTATATATAAAACTGTCCGCGTAAAATTTTCTCCCTCTACGGTTTTCGGCCAGCAAAATGTGCAGCTTTTACAACGACGTACTAAACTTAGTAAAACAAAGATCATTCGTACTATGTATTGTACAGGGTACTTAAATATTATAACCCTGTGATAAAAATGATCGAATCACTTTTCCTCGATTTCTTTTATTCGAAACAATGCTTCTGTTTTTCACGTACAACTACCGTATAATATTCATATCTATGATTTTCAAGATATTTCTCTCCAAATTTCTTCTTTTTTTTCGCTTTGTTTAACATTATTCATACTATTATTTATATAATGTTTGAATGGTTACGCGCGAGGGTTTAAAACGTATACATGTACATATATACATATATTTTCATTCATGTCATACTTGATATAAGATGCACCCTCATCGTTGGCCTACTTTACTCCAGAAATTTCCGCAGAGACATCATGCGTGAATATGTGCGAAGCCTGAAGAGGTCGTCGACGCAGGAAAGCTTCTTCAGCTTGTAGCTGACATTCTGCAAGCGTATAACTAAAGGGCCTTATGTCTGTTTACGTACGTATACCACCACCAGATAGATTCAAGTCGGACTTTGTTCGGTCGACCCTTTTCTTCGCGCTTACTAAGGAAAAAGCCAGCAGCCGCTAAGGGGCTTGAGAAAAAACGATATATATATATATATATATGTATGTATACACACGTATAAGATGAAAGAAACGTTTGGACGTGAAAAAACCCATGAATTTTCGTCCTTTGTGTACGCAAATAATTATTCGTCGATTAAAATACTTTGCTTTTTTGCGAGAAATGTCAATAATATATACATATAAGACTTGGGACGTGGAATAATTATTACGAAAATGAAGGGAGAATGCATCAGGAATCAATCATCGAATTTCGAGGGACAAATTTATTCTCTGTAACGTTGAAGAATGTTTGTCTTATTTTTTTTAATTAATAATTGTATTTTTTTTTTCAATCTTCCATGTTTTAGTCGCTTCGTTTCAGATTCCAAATATTATCGATGCGAATTCGTCTTAGAAAGTATCGCGTTTAGTTTTTTTTGCATTCTGCACATAATATTGCAGCTATCAAAGAGACAAATATGTAAATGGTAAAATGCTTCAGCACTTAACAATCAGATAAATTTACGCAGGCATTTGATACGGTTTTGAGGACTAATTCGTTAATTGATAAAGATGTTAAACCCTCGCGGATCAGCGATGCGTGTCTCGGTGATTATATACATCGATCATTATCACTATTGTTATTAATTTTATTATTAGCACAGTATTTGTACGGAAATTATTTTCGACGTCGATTGATAATCCTGAGCCGAGCGAGATGCGTAATTAGTTAAGCTTTAAAGAAGTCCTTATCGATTACACTCAATTTCTCGGCTGATTGTACGTTTTTTTGTAATACCTATACGTATAGAACGATATATAAATTAATTTTATTTTAAATAATCTTCTCCGGAATTATTTGTATCATTCCAACTGCACTTTAACATCGCGTTGCAATACACGCAGTCCGTGTTACATACAATATTATTGTACATTGATCGTTCTAAATTTAGATCATGATTCAGTTTGTAATCGCGATGTAATATATTCATACCATGTTGACTTCAGTTGGTAGATTCTTCGCAATTTTTTCACGGAAAAAATAGTATCGGTAACATGTATAAAAAAAAAAGTAAATGAAAAATTTATTTCAACAAAGATAATTTTTGTTTCAATTGTAAAAAGCCAAAGGAAAAAAAAAAAAAAAAAAATTGCGTTTTGCGCCTTGACTGTACAACCTAATTAAAAAATTAACCTATCGTATTATTAACAATCCTGCCTCCGTATCTCAATTCTCATTTGAGTAAAATTTTCATACGATAACAAACGAATTATATGCAAGGGAATAACAAATTTGACGTTTCACACACGTTACATAACGGGATCGTTATTTCTCTTCACGCTAGGAAGTCTAACGCGGTCCATGAATTCTCATTGTCCTTTTTTTTCGATGTCGTTGCGCGTCTCTCTCTCTCTCTCTCTCTCTCTCTCTCTCTCTCTCTCTCTCTCTCTCTCTCTCTCTCTCTCTCTCTCTCTCTCTCTCTCTCTCTCCGCCTGCAGATCCATTGTTGGGCTGGTGTAAAAGGGTGTAGAGTATCGGCCCGGGGCCATTGTTTCTGTTTCTCGCTTTTCCTCATTTCAAGTTCGGTTGTGCAGGCTGCAGGTACAATAGATGTAATGCAAAACAGCTGGCGGCCTAGATTACTCCTCCGGCAAATTGGGCCAGTGTGATTAACGGGGGAGATCATCGTCGTCGTTATCTATCTAAGCCTTCTCAACAACAGATCCTGATTAGAAATCGAAAATACACTTGGTATTACACGCTGTGCCGTTGTTGGTTCCTATTATCAAGCCTTTCGCTAATTTCCATTTACGTATAATGTACGTGCGTCACCTTATAACGATTACACGTGCAGCACTTTGCCTTGTCAGAGTCACGCTAATTGAACAAACTGGATTTGTGGCTGTTTAATTTCATCCTTAGAAATTTTCAAACCAACGATTTTTGCAGCCACATTTGATTTTTCCAATAGAACTTCCAAGGATAACCGTTTTGTGTTGATTGCCTGCGTCTAATTTCTATGTATAACATTGATGTATGTATTACTGACACCCTGTAGGTGAGACAATTTTGAAATCAACTATCTATGACGCAGCGTTCTACACAGATCAGTCTTGAGGCTATTAATTAATTGCCGCACCGCGTAATTGGTTTATTAATCGGTTATTAAGACGCCAATAACAATTGTAACGAGCTATGAAGATAATACGCGATAAAACACGATGAATTAAAAATTGTGTAGGATAAATTAGCGGCAGGTTGAGCCATCTTTTCAACAAAGTTACTCTTTTTTCAATGAAAAATCTTCTCAAGAGGAAGTGTATAAATTTTGCACATCCGATGCATCGGAACCTGAGAAATTAACTGTCCAGATTCAGGCAAACACATTACACGGCATTTGTCGCCGATCACAATTGTTAAAAAAAAAATTTTTAAACCCAAAGAACCGTCCTCGGTTTTTCTATTCAACAAACACGAAGGTTCGAACAATTAACAAAATCAAAATCGCTCTATCTGATCACTTACAGAATATTTTAACGTACAAGTATTTCTTACCGGTTTTCATTAACAACAAAAACAAAGATCAGGGTAAAAAAAAAGATCAACTAACGAGCAACGAATTATTGTATTATTCGTCTGGATTTATGCTGCAGCCAATCTGGCGGCACTGATTTGATTATTTATGTGTATAGACATGCGGCAGTTGATAGCGTATATAATTTATTCACGATAATGAAGTTAGTAAAGTTACCGAAACGATGCATGTTTAGGAAAAATCGTTACTTCGCATCTTTAGAAATGTGTGAAATTTAGTAAAAAGTATGTTAAACAAAATGTAGGTAGTAACATTTTGCAAAGCCAACACCTTGAATGTCGTTATAAAATTGTGCAATCACCATTGTTCCCTGATGTCTCGTTACGTTAACGTTAATAAATTGAGCCTCATATTTATTCGCGCACACGGTTAAATCGTCGAGGGTAATGCCGCGTGCGTAGGTATCACGATTCTAGTCACGAGTCACTGTCGCTTCAAAAATGACGCACCCCGTTGAATGTGTTAAACTGTTTATCTTTTTTGTTTGCTTGACTAAACTGGACGCTTAAATTTTCCCCTCGTAAGAAATATGCATCAGGTAACATACAACGCAGGCGGTGCAGATTTCAATCTAGAAACAGAGAGATGTTAGTTTTAGGTATGTATAATAATTCACGTTGTCTCGTAATTCGAATAATCACGAAAGTTGTACACACGTGACTCGAGCCAATATGGCGTCGATACGAGCAGTCAGCTGATCGCATATTATTTCTTGCTTACAGGATTAAAATTCACACGCAAATTCGCACCAAATGAAATTATTTATTAATAAGGCGAAGAACACAGTTGTTTTACAAATCAATCACGACGTTTTTTTGACACCGGATCATCTCTTCGTTCATTAATATGTATATTCGTCCGGCGCCAATGTAGGTTATACGTACAATACGGATTTATAAAATCTGTCTGAGGCAGCTGCTGCATCTCCAATAAAATGCCGGTAGAAATATTACAGATGCTATTTGCCCGCACCCACGCATTTATTTACTCTCTTGGCTCAGTCGTAACGCAATAACCAATACGTCCGAGTATAAAACACACGTATATAAAATATATTCCCATAGTTTGAAGCCCGTTGCAATGCGAGTTCGTAACGTGTGGGTGCATCTTTAGGATTCTTTTTGCTTACGCAATTTTTTGCTACGCGTGGGCAGACTTGTACGCAAAGGTATGCTGGACGACCTTGCCTTGCCTTGCCTTGGTCAAGCCTCTCACACCTTGTTCGGCCATTATTGGAAGGCTCTCGACACCGTATTGTGAAAATTTATAGGACGTTGAAACGATGCGAGTGAATTTTCTTGTGCTCTATCAATTCGTGTATTACGTGTATATACGTATATATTTTTTTGAAAAACATCTCGATCTCCTTATAAACTGTTTTTGTTTTTTTTTTTTTTTTTTTTATGATTTGCTGTGAAAGTATTTCGGCATTCGTATATTCGAAATATTCGTCTTTAAATAACGGGTTTTAGAAAATTTCAAATTAAGATATTTAACGAACTTGATGGCGATAATTTATTGGCTGAACCGATGTCGAAATATAAATGTCTTACATTTAATTGATCGTACTACGGGTATAATAACATTGACAGTGAAACTTGTCAAAGCTTATCGATTCTTCAAAATGACATCACCAAGTGAACGAGAAAAATTATATAACCATTGATTATCAGTATTTAATCGTCTAAGATACCACACATATAATAACGAGAGGATTGCCTGCGGCAAATTATTAATTCTCTTTGAAAATGTGAGGTTAAATATTTTTATTGCTTGTGTGTTACAAATTTGTTTTATATCGCATAAAATATCACAGTTTTTGTTTGCAATCCGTGCCTGTATGAAATATTATTCAACAATGTACCTGAGTATATGTATTTTTCTTTTCCTTTTTTTTTTTTTTCGTAGTCTATTTGAAATACACCGCATCGTGTACGCGGTGCGATTTTCTATCTAACAACGTCATTTTCTGCGAGTAAATGAAATTCGCGCGCACATATGCCTTGTGTAAAATATCATGTGCAGGTGAAAGGATGGAGAACTAATCCAGCGGTGGAAAGTTTGCACTTGACTTGATGTTCATTCGAAATTCCATCGTTTCGCTGTTTGAGATGCACGGATAATATTTACCACCGACATATTCTAGAGTCGTTTAATAACTGAGGTAAGCGTCGCGAGTCCCTTTGAACCTTTGAAAGTGCTGCAGTAATTGAAAAGCGTATATAATACGTATCTACGTACATATTTTTCTTACACATCTTATTCCATGTCGCATGATCTAAAACACGAACGCGATACCAATGTTAAGTATACACTCATTCGTCATTGTGTCGAATGTCTACCGAAAATAAATTACTTGTTTTACTTTGAAATATAATTTCGTTAATTATTACTCGTCGTTCCACAAATGTTTTGGCACTTTTTTTTTCACTAACGTTCGGATTGTGTATATTTATATGTATATATAATCTCTATGTAACGCCCATCACTCGATACGATTGATCGTGAAAATATTGTCGTCTGCACGGCGTGGATGGTTACACACCGATTAATCATCTTCGCGTCCCGCTATTTGCAATCTTTTATCCCGACTGCTTTGCTTGAACATTGTTGTGTAGTAGGATGTTATTTTTATTTATTTTTTTTTATCAAGAGGGGGGTACGACTGATGCTTTTTTTAATCAATATCCGATACCTCCCTCATCTCGTGGGTAAATTATAACAATTCTAATAGATTTCATCTGAATACGAAGAATGCACAATTGAAAATTGTTTTCGAATTCAAAAATTGTTTGTTTGATCTCGGCTCGTGTTCATATTTCCACCAGTGCCTGATATAAAAGTATACGTTATCATTCGCATAACGCTGCGGCAGCGACTCGGCAAAACCGACTTTTGCTTTATATGGTTATATGCGTCTGGAGACAAGGACGTTTCTTGGCACCGGAATCTCGAGCTCCTCGACGGAATGCCGTTATGAAAGTACCCGTGAAGCTAGGCCAAGAAACTCCGGAGTTATACACGTAGCTGGCACTACAGAGCGAGAGAAAGATCTGCAGGATTATTATTACAGTCGGTTATAGAGAGTGAGATATGTTTATAGAAGAGGAAGAGAAAAGGATGGAATCGTCGTTTCCCTATATGCGTATACTTACACACACACACACACACACACGCACATTCGCGTACATACACGGGTGTATTATTATTTATAACTTTCCGATTGAATCCACTGTGACAAATTATCCCTTTTCACCTGCACGCGTATTTTTATCGTCGGTTCTTTCACCAATTGTGCGCAATCAGCCTGCAGCCTCGTTTCGAACTGCACAAATAATTCTGCGATATATGGATCTGGGGAATAAATTCAGGTACGCGTAACTTTATGCCAGGCGATGCACACGCACTGATTTATGCCGTGTCGTACCGTTGGCCGAGGTTGAGGTCGAGTTCACTTTCAATTTCTTCACTCTGCATATAAAGAACAAGAAAAAGAAGAAGAAGAAGAAGAATTAGAACTCACTGCGGTGCCTTTCATACCTGTAATGATCACTTTTTATCTGAAGATATAACAGAAAACATGCACGGAAATGACATTCAAGTGATACGTATAATGTCCATACTTTTCAAGTTTCATCGACCAGTCAAGCATAAAAGATTTGCTGAATGAATATTCCCTGTCTGTCATTGTTCGGTGACAAATCTCAAATGCACTGATTTCGAGCGCACGACTTGCCTGTATAAGTATTAGTATACCTCATACTACACGTAGATCTACGCATTTATAGGCTCCAACTGATGCACCGAAAGTGATCACAATTAGGCACAATTGCTCGATCGTTAGCACGGCTGCATTCTTTGCCCCCATTTCTGTATGCACGGACCGCTTTGTATTATTATTATTATTATTATTATTGTTGTTATTATCATTATCATTATTATCATAATGAATATAATTATCATAAATATCTAAACCGTATCGGCAGTTATAGGCGACGTTTAAATCGCAACCGAGATTCCTGTTCGAATTGCATTCAGCAGCGACTAGTTGAATATATCAACAGGATACAGCTTGATATTATACTTTGTAAATTGTTGAATGATTGTTGTATAGAAATGCACGGTGGGTGGGGGGAGGAGGGGCGGGGAGGGATTTTCAGAAAACGAATAAATAATTGCAAGTGGTGTATCATTTTAATTGTATTCGTAGAAGATGCTTTATACCTAATTCGTTCATCGAGAAATAAAAACTGACCTCAAGATAGAAATAATTCTGACACTCGTCCTTGTCTTTTATATCCCTCTTGCAGAATATTATATCACGACTTGAAACGGCTTCGCAAATTGGGGTGAATCAATATACGAGAAAATGTGCTTTTCTCGACATTGCGTTGTATAAAATTAATTTCGTTTACTTCGAGATTAAGTTTATCAAAATTGACAAAGTTCGCAGCTAACAGGGTAAAAATTAATTTCCATGTTACACTTGAAACATTTATGTTACCTTGATTTTAAATATACGCTGCGTCAATCAAACTTTTATAAATAATAACGGTTTATATATACTTACATGCGATTACGATTCGAAGGGGAAATAATTTTTTTATCTGTTCTAGGAGAAAGGGGCTATTTACTCTAGGCTAGGATGTCACATCACAGCGACGACAACATGCTGATAGCAACGTCGGACTCGTTTTGGGAACCGGGGAACTATAAGCGTACGACAAAGCGTATAGAAGATGGTCATAAGTTGTGCGACAGTTTGATAGCTTTGGTACAAGAGCGGGCCGAGATTGAGAAGAATTACGCGAAGGCGCTCAAGAGCTGGTCAAAAAATTGGAATGACAAAATTGAAAAGGGTCCCGAATATGGAACGACGGAAGCAGCGTGGAAAGGCGTTCTCGTCGAGTCGGACAGATTGTGCGATTTGCATTTACGGGTCAAAGACAACTTGTGCAACGACATTATACAGCAGGTGAAAACGTGGCAGAAAGACACCTATCACAAGGTGAGAAAATTCGTCACTTACGGCGGAGATGGGTGAATTTTAATTTATCGGAATTATTATACATGCAGCTGTGGCAGCGCGCCGTTTTATCAAAGTTTGATAAATTCATATTTTCATGCAAGAGCGAAGATTGATTGATTTTATCGCATGCCAATAACGATAGTAAACAACAGCAGAGATCGCGTAGAACGAACGGAACCGTTTTTTTTAAAAATCGTTTTAAATTTCTTCTTGAAAAAGAATAGTGAATAAAAAAAATTAAAAACATCTTTCAGTCAATGATTACGTTGAGGGAACGAAAAGAGATGGAAGATTCGTTTAAAAAGGCTCAAAAACCGTGGGCAAAGTTACTACAAAAAGTCGAAAAGGCCAAGGCCGAGTATCACAACAGTTGTAAAACGGAAAGAACGGCGGCCAACATGGAACGAAACGCTTCCGCAGACAGTTCGCTCTCACCTGATCAGGTATGAAGAAATGATTTTTATACGTAGCATAATTTAAAAGGCGCGTATGATGATATAATCATTCTGATCTACCGATGACCAAGTCATCATGCATTCCATCTTTGATTGAAACAACGTTAATCCGGTCAGATTGATTCCTCGATTGAACTTGAGGAAAATTCCTCGTGACAAGTCCATTCGTCAATTTGTGTGAATTGCTGTACGAAAGGAATTTTTCTCAAGAGCTCAAAATCGTGACGATGAAATATTGAGATAACTTATACGTGTACACACATACGTATACATGACTATCGAATCGTAATGATCGACGAGCTTGGATATGCCGATGATAAGATTAGGAATTACACCGACGTCTCACTAATTCCTGACACATCTATACTTCACAGTTTTATATACATACAGATTTGTTAATAACAGTTTGAAAAATTCATTCCCATCGTTCATCGATCGGGTTGCGCTATTTTCCGTCTTATTTAACGCCAAGCCTTCAACGAAAAACTAATATTATCCAATGTACATAAAATAAGGTGCGTCGACTAGCAGTTGTTTTAGTGTTAATTATTTTCAGATTGCCCGAGGCTCGGAAAACGTACGTGAATCGTGTTGTTGTGTATCATACAACGTGTTTAATTTACGAATAAGAATGCATGTCAAGTGTTGTTCTCAATTTTTCTTCTCCTATTGTGCACTTGACGTGCGATAATTGATTCCCTCATACCCCACGTCACGTGTGCTCTATTTTTCAATTATATCATATAAATATGTATATAAATATACATATATATACCAATACATAGGCCTTGTCGCTGTAGAATAAATCCGTAATAATTATTTACGTTGATTTAGTAGTGTAAACAGTTTTACACGTTGCCTGTTTCGTCGTAGCGATACGTTGAAAAAACTTTTCGATAAATTTAACCAAAGATAATTTATCTACCGTCAGATGCGTTATTTGTATCTTTTTTTTTTTTCTATACTTTAAAAGATAATTTACCGATTCGAGGAAATGGGTTCAGAATTTTTTGAAATTAGACTAAACTCCACTTGTTTATTTATGATCGAACATTTTTAGCGTCAGATTTAGTTGAAAACTGTGCGCGTTATACACTCCGAAGTCTATAACGACGAAACTTTTTAGATGGCACAATGCGGATGTGGTGCATGGGGCCTCAGAATGCGAAAGTGCCTTAGGAATTCTAAGATAGGCGACGTTGCGTTTGTATGTATGCATAGGTATTGTCGCATGCTGCATGCGTTTTAATATATATATATTTTATCCTTTTTTTTTTCGCCTCGCAGAGAGCTCTGTTGGTAAGCAGCAATATATATATATATATATATATATATACAATTATGTTCCTTATTCGGAATTATTACAGTATATTACACACGTTTCCTATAGTGATGGATGGATTTTATTTATATTTGCTTTCCGCTTATTTTACATTACTTATTTACATTTATTGGTCAAGGAGCACCTTATTATTACAATATGCAAAAATATATCCTGTGCATCCGTCGAATTGTATTTGTTTGGTAGAAAATTTTGAATTTATTCTTATACTTGTTGTGTTCTTATTGTGAAATTAGAAAGAGGAAGAAAAAAGAAGGTAGAACATTAGTTACTGCCCATGCACCATTGGTATAAAAAATAATTTGCAACTGTTGTATACGTGTAAATAAACAATGCAATTTCACTGATATTAAACAATATATAACGTTACGAGCGTGTGTATATGTAGAAAAAACAAATCTATTGACTTGCCACTGATTTGAAATTTTCGTTTCATCTAACAAGTGAAAATGTAACGTTATAATGTACTGGGTAAATGAAAAAAAAAAAAAATTCCTCCACCGTGTTTTCGCCGATATATAATTCGCCTTCTGTCTGTGCTAGGTGAAAAAAATGCAAGATCGTGTACAAAAAACAAAGGAGGAGGTACAGAAATCGAAAGAAAAATACGAGGCGTCTCTTCTTGAAATAAATCAGTACAATCCTAAATACATGGAAGACATGACGCAAGTTTTTGAAAAGTGTCAAGAAATGGAGGCCCAGCGACTGCAGTTCTTCAAGGATGTTCTTTTTGGAATACACAAATGCCTTAACATATCACAGGATCCGGTGTAATGATAATTTAATTTTCCAATCTCCGGTTATTCAAATGAATACAGCTTTTCCAACGTCTCGAGGTTTCAGTTTACTGCTCGTTCATGAGCCAAATTTCAAATTTCAGGCTCCCTCAAATCTACGAAGAATTCTATCACACAATCAACAATGCTGCGCACGAAAAAGACTTGAAATGGTGGTCGAATAATCACGGGGTCAACATGGCTATGAATTGGCCACAATTTGAGGTACGTCGTTTTTTTACACCACAGCGATAACGCCATTCGCAAAATTATCTTTTTCGCTCGCATGTTTATGTAATATCTGCTCACACGTGTTTTGCTGAAACATTTGAGTTTTCCCACTACATACCTTAGTTAATATCCATGTTATGTACTTTTTATTTTTTTTTTTTTTTTAATCGAATTCGATTTTTCTCGTTGACTTATGAAATTGAATACATATATATATATATATAAAGTGCCTGTACAATTTAACGGTGTGTAAAATTTGTCACAATTTAATCATTCCGGTTTTTATTTTATTTTATTTTTTTTTTATTTTAATTTATTTGTCAATACGTTGCACCAAAGTTGAATGTAATTTATTTATTCCGTGTCAAGTTATTTTCTTAATTATTTCTAACAGACCGTATAGTTGCATCGAGCTACTTATTACGATAGTCTAGAGTGACTGAAAATTTGGAATGCATGCATGTGATTGTGTGGGTGTTGCTATTATGCAGGATTATACGGAGGAGTTCCGTGACATCACCAAAGGGTCTAAATCGAAGGAGGCATTACCTGCTGGATCCATCACTCTCATCAATCAGCGCCCTGTTGGTGAAGATCTGCATGTAAATTTGTTTATTTATTTATTTATTCATTCGTTTATTCTATTCGCACGATACATATATATATGTGATTTCCCTGATCCATTATTTTTTTCTTCTTACGCCTTACCAAAAACACGTCATCACATGGTATCATTTTTATTTTTTAGTTCAGGTACAGCATGACTGTATTAACGACACTTTCCAGTTAATTGATATTGCATCGTGTACGATAATGTAAAGGACTGAAACATTAAAAAATAAGGTCACTGAAGTAACCGCAAGCTTGTCCCAGATTTGTCCAACTTTTTCGCAACTTATCAATTGTTTTTATTCGACTCGGTTTTTATTCACGCGGACAACTGCATCGTGCGCACGATCCCTTTGATAAGTCTAATTTTTGTAACATAAATGCCGATAACATGTTTTCTCACGTATAAATTATCAAGGCTTTAAGTCGATAATATATCAAAGATATATACTATCAGAATTCTATTTCTGCCGTAGTTCATTGTCGGCTCGAAAACACCGGAAATCCGGTGGTTAGATATATAATTCTAAAGAAATTCTGTAACTAAGAAAATGTATGCTTGTTATGAATTGTAACAAACTGTTATTTTTCTTGCGTTTTTTTTTTTTTCTTTTTTTTTCCTTCTTTTCCTCTCAACCAGGAGTTCCCGCCTGTCAACCATAAAGCCAGAGCCAAACCTGCTGGACGAGTAATACCAACAGACGCACCGCTTCCAGATACCAAAATCGACACCATAAACTCGTCGAGCAAACAAACCTCGGAAAAGAACAACCATGAAACGAGCACAGTGAACAGGACTGCGACTATCACGTCAGTGAATAATAATAATAATAATAATAATTAAAAAACAAAATAAGTAAAGCAACACTTGCTTATGCATCTCATTCAGTGTTTTTTTTTTCCTACAATTAGAGACTAACAAGACAAGTATTTATACCGAAGAATTTCTTCAAATTGTATAGAATCTAAACTTGTTCGCACATCGTTAGGATCTAATTACAGTCTGTAGTCTATTAGATCGAGACTAAAAATAATCTTCTCAAACTGGATAAACATTCACGGGAATTATTAATTCACGTATAAAATGCTATGTAACTATTTTTTATTTTATGTCTGTTTGTTTGTTTTTTTTTTTTTGTTTTTTTTTTACAACTTGTAGAAATGGAACCAGTGTAAAACAAGAATCTAATCCATTCGAAGAGGAAGAATGGGACGAAGATGGTGGTGAGCCTCTAGTCGACAATGGGGAACCTGGTGTCCCTGTCAGAGCGTTATACGATTACGAAGGTGCCGAAGCGGACGAATTGAGCTTCAAACAAGGTACGATGAATACGTTGAGATTGAACGAAAATGGGAGATTCACTCGTCGAGATGTTTTATTACCGGATATTCATCGTGTTCAAAGGTGACGTTTTTGAGAAACTGGAAGACGAGGACGAGCAGGGTTGGTGCAAGGGGAGGAAGGACGGTAGGGTGGGACTGTATCCTGCCAACTACGTAGACCTTGTATCTCAGTAATCTACGAGTTAAACACCAAATCGATTCGTTGATAAAATTTAAAGCCGTACCAACGGCCTAGAATCGTTGCTGATTGATGCCGAATTAATTGGTAATAAATATAGCAACCGATGTTCAGGGGAGTACTGGCATTTTTTTCAATGCATTTTCTGGTGTGAAGTTAGCGAGGAGCCGAGAGAAGGAGAACGTATCAAGTACATAATGTTTTTATTCACGAAATTCGTGTCAAGTTGTCAAATCGATATGTCTCTTAAGATTCCTCGATGCCGAAAGGTTGTTTATATTTTATATGAAAGGAAACAATATACTTTGTTGATTTTACAAGTTCGTTTTTACTTTCTGAATGCCGACGTGTGAGGGTTGGATGTGCTGTAACTTGTAAAATTGATAATTTTTGAGAAATCAAAAAATTTATCTTGTTTCGTCTTGATAGGTATTTTACATATTTGCAGCTAGACTCTCGTCGAAGAAGGGATCTACTTTCAAATGATATTTTTTTGTGTTTTATATTTTGTTTTAATTTTTTTTTTTTTTTGTTCCTGAACTATTTCGAGGTAGCAGGGTAGTGAAAAAAGAAAATCCACTACAAGATGTGGAAAAAATTTTGGGCAGTGATGCGTATAATGCCATTTCTAGGTTCTTGAAGAGAGTTTAAAAAATAATTAAATAATTGAATGTATGGTCATATCTTTCGTGACTTATTATTACCTATTATCATTATTATTATTATTATTGTTTTATTAATTAAGGACGTTTTGGCAGCAGTAATGAGAATTATATTTAATTTATTGTTATATTAAAAATCTAACGTCTATCTAAGTGGTGTCATTGTACATATAATACTTAAAAACAAAAAAAAAAAAGAAAAAAGAAATGCACGGCAGTGCATCAGTTATAATGATTTATAACTATTATGTATAACAGGAATGTATAAGTGAAGTGAATTAAATTACACGAGATAATGAACGGAACACAAGGAAAACAAAAATGATTTCCAGTACAAGTAAACCCGGAACGTATTGCTCATTTGGATAGTTAAAGGTATCATATTATTCGGTTACGTTTGAGATATCGAAATATAATTTGCGTATAATAGTTATAGTTTTTTTCTCTCCAATACGGAGCTACAGAGGGGTGTTTAAAATTTTCTCTCGTGTTCTTTGGCCCGTGCATATTCTTGCTGATATGAATAATACTTTGTAAAATGCATACACAATATTTTCTTTCGGCCAGAACTCGATATTCCACCTTATACTGGTGCATCTATGTGTATCTATGTAATTTTTTCATAATATTCTCGTAAACTATACGTGTTGTGCGATTCTTATCATTTAATCAATCACGTTCATAAATTTCTTTTCCCGTCCAGGTACGTAAACAAAAAGATCGATGATCAAAGGTAAAATTGTTGAATCCGGCATCAGAAAGAAAAAAATACGAGCTGGTACGGGAAAACGGGGATTCAATTTACTTTAGAAATTCAAATCCCCATGCGATTATCTGTATCAATCACAAGCTGATTCTGAAAACAGAGATAATTCTGCATATTTCATGTTTATATAAGAAAACAAAATGACCAAAATCTTATATCACCGAACTCGAGAAATGTTTAGTTAATTTTATTCTTTTTGCTGTAGTCGCTATCGTTCCGTATGTACGACGCATATAGTTGCCAAATATTAGAAGTACAGAAACAGGAAACAGAATGAAAAAAAATTAAGAGAAAAATCTTTGATTGTTCTACGTGAACAAAGTACACCTTATACGATAAAAGGTATATATATATATATATATTTATGTAAATAAACTAGAAAGCAATAGGATTTCAGATGTAGCTCGCGACCGATTTAATATAACACGTTCATTTCGGTAGTTTACCAAAATTATATATTGTCAGTAAAAAAAAAAAAAAAAAAATATATATATAATTCCATGAAGTTGTTATGTAGGCTTTAGTTTGTGTATAAAATTTATTATAATGTATATCTAATAAATGACCTATATAAAAAAATATATATATAGATATATACAAATATATTTTCAAAATAACTACTGTCTTAAATAAGATGATATAAATACATTAAACTTTATCATGAAGTGAAATAATGGCGTTGGATGAATGTCGGAGCTTGAATCGCATCTAAATTATGTATACAAGGCATTTCACCCCAAACCGATCTATGTCCGACCCTCACCATCGGCGTTTTTTTCTGTTGCTTACAAATGTTATTTTTAATTTGAGGTTTATCACGTTTTAACGAGTAGATTGTCGTTCAAGCCTATAGCTTCTAAACCAAAAATTTGCCCACTTCCACCTTAGTTTCAAAATTTTTGTTTCTTAACAAAGAATTCATGAGAAAAATCTGAAGCCAATTGTCTGAGGCTATTCCTCCGAAAATTGGGTTTTCGTATTTCTCGAAGCAGTAAAAATGAGACCCAGTATCCGAAAAATCTAAACCTCGGTAAACGATGGTCTTTTTGTACATTACACAATACTTAAAATAAAATAGGTCGGTTTGCGGTGGAATGCCTGACACGTAATGAATCTTTGACTCGTCAGAGTTTTAACGTATGTTTATCTTTTCGTGTATGAACGCAGTAAAATAAAATTAGGGTGAGTATTTTTGATAACTTTTATTTATTCCAATGTAAGTAAAATTATCTGAACAAACGATATACATATACTTTATACATATTTATTTCAACTAGCTTTTCATTTTTAATCATCTTCATTTTACTATTCGCTTGCAATATTACATATGATATTTAAAAATAGTATGTAGCTTAATAAAATATTTTTTGACAAAGAACGGATACACCCTGTAGTTGGTAACCGTCGCTCAAATCAACACGCATCATTTATTTCTATATCAGTTAAATAATAGTGATGAAGAATCCTTAAACTTTAGAGTACAGTATTTTATACTTGGGAAAGTCATTTTTATTATTATCCAACTCGACATTGCATAGTTTATTATTCACAAATAATATACTCGTATTTTGTTTTCCGGATTAAGTGGACATATACATAATTCTTTTTTTCTTTTGTCTTTTAAACTAACGGCATTTTTTTTTTTTTCAATTACTTTTTGCATATTTGTTTGATCTGCTGGAGCGCATATTTCTATCCCATAGGGGTGTCCTTCATGATTAAAGTTCGTAATATGTGTAATTATTCTCGCATCATAAAATGACTGAAAATATTATATACTCTGCGCCAAAAGTAAATAACGCTTCCTAAACAAGCCATGCACATGAATTAGAGAAGAATATTCCGGGAAAATCGAAATCGAATTTTATGCATGAAATTTTAATGTCGGATAGGAAAAATCTTCAAAAAATGTTAATTGTTTCTAGGAATGGAGTGGATTCGTACGAAATTAATGAAAAATGAACACTGAACTTGTGTTGAGAGAATTTATGCAGCTGTCATAAATTTAGGTAAGATTCCATTGCGTCTATTCCTCTTCATTTCCGTTAAAAATGCGTCCGATGGTGTTTCGATGTAATTACATTTTATCAAATTTTCATTCTCATCTACTCACTGATGTTCAATTTCAAAATTGTATTTCACAGCAAATCATAAGTCAGTTCGCTCGTTTTCGCGTTAGATTATTTTTAACGAGAACGAAATTGAGAACAGACGTTCAAAAACCTTACTAAATTCGACACAAGTGGTTTTATTCACTGAATAACAAACTGACAAACTATTTTTAAACTTGTGTACGGATAGGATTAGATGTGCCGGTGAGAGAAACAATCTCTAATCAAAAGTTACACTATTTCAATCTAAAAAATTAATATTATGAGTTGTATAAACAATTAACGAATTACAAGCTTGAAATATTAACAAATATCAAACAATAAAAATATAAGAACATAGAAATGTATATAGCAATTTATTTTACTTGTTTCCAAGAATTTCGAAAGTTTTGTATATGATATTCACTCCTGAATTCTGATTTTTCAATTACTTGAATAAGAATAAGTTGTTCTGTATTCAATAATTTATAAATCAACGAATTTTTAATGGATAAATTTTTCAGCAGCTTTTAAAAAAAATATTTATTGCTGTTAATATCTATTCAAAGCGATGAAAGATTTTCTTGATGAACAAACATCATGAATCGGCCATTTTTCTATCGAGATGACATTTTCTATTGCAGTTGTAAAAAGTAAAATTACATTATACCAATATATCAGAAAATTATAAATTCACGCGCAATACGTGAGCAATTTCATAAATTTGCTATTGACATGAAATGTTGAATGGCAAGCAAATTAAAAAGAAAAAAAAGAATAAAAAAAAGAAAAAAAAAATTATCATGTGATAGATTGTGTTACAACCCAGTGAAAAAGCAATGTTGAAATCCTTAGAAAGGTGATACATGCACTGATAATTATACATATTGCCTATTATACAACAGGAAACATGGTCTTTTTGAAAGACACCCTTGTATTTGGTATAATTTAATCACGTTATTAGTGAAAAAATTTATCATCCATATGCTTATGTACATTCTATTCAATGACTTTCAACGTGTGCCTGAAGGTCTTCAAGAGTGAGAAACGGTTTCTCACACAAGAAGCAAACGTGAGCGTTACCATTATGCATATCAACATGTTCCGAAAGTTCTGCTTCAGTTTTAAATGTCTCATCACATATAGCGCAGAGAAATTCTTCGCGTATTATCGACCGTCCTGCCGATTCTTTTTCCCACTTCGCTATAGCGAGCTCTTCTTCGTGAGACTGCATATGGAGGGCTAACAATACTTCGGATGTAAATCCGTTTGTACATTGCTCGCACTTAAACATTACCTCCAACTTTTTGTTATCACTTTCGCTGGTTATATTTATTAGATTCGGATTGTCGTCTTGGTCATCGCAGAGATGTTTTTCCACATGAGTTTCCAGGGCATCTTCATTATCCAGCGAATCGCCACAGATTGCACATTGATATTCTTCTTTCCCAGAACCATTATCTTCTTCGCTTTCATCATTACAATGCTGCTGCAGATGGTCTTTTAGTATTTCTTGGTCTGTGAACTTTTTATCACAAACAAAACATGTGTATATCTCTTTGACTGTCGCAGGCTTTTCTTTTTCACATTGCTCTATACTTATGGTATTCGAATCAGCTGCACGTTGAGCTACCGTTCCTTGGGTACTAGTAACATTGACTACGTTTTTACTACTTTCGCCAGACTCAATGTTGTCAATATTAAATTCTGATTCGTCGTGAGTCTCCAGGTGGGTGACCAACAACTTTTCTGTTCTGAAAGTTGAGTTACAAACGTAGCATTTGTGAAATTTCGCTGTTCGGCAAGTGTGGATTCTAACTAATCTTGCGTCAACTACCTCGTGACATCGCTTACAGCGCATCATACGTCGTTTCTTAGGTTTTGGAACAGCGTCAATACATGAAACTGTCTTATGAGATGTGGTATGTTCTTCTTTTTCGTGTAAGGTAGCAAAACTTTGTTTACAGGTATCGCATGAATATTTAGATTGATTCAGTTCCTCCTCGATATTGCATTGATTTTCAAAATCTGTGGAAAACTTCACTCTCTTTGTTCCCAATTTATCAGTTACAGGCTGCAATGGTAAACTTTTGGTTGTTGTATCACATTCGACAGTTTCACAAATTGCCTTCTTAACTTGTTTAACATTAGACAAGTCATCAAAATGTCTCTTGCGCAATGCGTTTAGAACTTCATCAGATATGGCGAAATTCTTACGACCTCTAGGACCACATAATTTTCTTCTTTGGGGCTCGCTTGTTTTTGGAGACACAGAGATCGAATTCAAATTATTTTGAATTTCTTTTGGAGTGGAAGTTACAGTTCGATCGTCTGAATTCACAGTATCATCAGATTCAACAGGCATTAGCTTGAACGTTCGATATTGTAGTGGAGAGTCATTCTGTCTGTCGTTGTAAGTTGCATTTCCATCTTCTATATACGAGTTGTTAGATTTTTGACTTTCCATGGATGGGAAATTATTTATTTTATACCTCTTCCCTACTTTGTTTATATCCAATCTCATAAGCAAGACTTTAGGTTGGAATATTTTTGAACGTGTTGCTGCTTTGATAAATGCTGGTGAAAAGGTTGATGATTTTTGATTATGAAGTGTTGTTACCTTGCTTAAGGGGGTTTTTTTCAATTTTAAAGATGTCTCGATATTCTTTCTAATTGCTTTTTCTACAATTGCTTTCAGCTGCTGATCCAATGTTTGGAAAGAGTCTTTTGGCTTGCTATTCACTTCGTCAGTGCACGGTAGTACATCCTTGTGCGATAGCCTGTCCTTCATATCTTTTTCAACAAAAGCAGCTAGCTCAGCCTGAACCTTTTGCAAGGCTTCTAATTCTGTACCCTCAACTTCAATATTCAAACACCTTTCAACATTTCTTTTGTCGTCATTATCAATTATTGATTTTGGGTTTATTCTTCGGAGTTGTACAGCATCGATGATATCTGTGTTACGCTCCTGACTGTTTTCATCCATGTTTGTGCCGTTACCATCCAGAGAAGAGTTTTTCGAATCAGATTTTATATAATGATGTTCCGAGAGGACCAGTGTTGACGTTACAATGTAAGTAGCATTTCCAAGTTCAATCTCGGATTTAATTGGTTGTGGGTTAAAGATAGATAACATGTTGGTTAGACTATCATTGCTTCCTTCCATTGTTTTAGATTGTGAGTGCAGAACGTGTTCCTTCAATCTTGATTCGTTTAAAGTACAGCTGTTCTCTTTTTCATTCGCAGCTTCTTCTTTCTCATTATTTGTTTCAGTACTATTTTCGTTTCTTGCAGAGTTTTGTACATTCCTTGCGTCACTCGTCGAACCTTTCTCAAGCGTTATTTTCTTTTGATACCTTGTTTTGTGTTTGTTCACTCCGGAATCTGTTTGAGGAATTAAAATTGCATCGCTATCGTATTTAATGCCGTATTCACCTTTCATATCTGTTTCTAAATTTTTCAAAGCTTTAGCTAATCTCCTTTGTTTCACAACTTCTTTATCCGCGTTTGTCTTTGCGCGAGCTTTTTGAACTGGTGATAATTTCGAGTCATTATCTGATATAATAGAATCAGTATCCGAAGCATATTTACCCGTAGCAGCCAGAAGAGCTTTTTTCCTCGCCACCCATCGTTTGGTTGATGCTCTTCGCTTTGCAGTAGTCCTACCACGTCTCCCTCCAAAATGTTTAATTCTCATAGGAACCAATGTAGGCTTTGGATGGAGTTCCAATTCCTGAGATTTGGATTCTACTTGATTATTTTTCTCGCTTTTATCATGTTCGGGCGTTGATGATTTTTGATCTAGCATCGTTGTATCTTCTTCTTTGAAGCTAGAAGTTATTGGATCATCCTCTGGTATAAACATATCCCTTAATTCAGATTGATCAGTAACATATTCCACTCTTGTGAACTCTAGAGGTGCCACTGGAATATTGATCTTCTTAACTTTTTTCTGTCGACAAAAAATATCTCTTATTCAGCAGACAAGATTTTGATATAGTAAACTAGAGCCTAGTAATTTTCACAATCACGTGATCCAAAAATAACGTGACTGAAAGTAACTGTGTTAAAGTCAGATTTTGAAATATCTGATATGAATTGTAGCAGTATGGAACTTTATGATTAGACTTCAAGTGTAATTCTATTTATTAGTTTTTACTGCTTTTATAAGAAAGGAAGTGATAAATAAGGAGTATTGGGAAACCTGAAATACGTAAACGAAAATGTTAAGGTCCCTTGGAGATGCAGAAGTTAACAGCCGCAGCTGACTTGCGATCAGCCTAAATACATGAGCGTTACTCAGCAGCAAGTAACCATGCGGCTGCCAACTTGAACGTAAATCTCCAGCACAATACCACTCACCGTGCCAGGATTTTCAGACAAAGTTTCCGTTTCACTTGCTTGTAAACCATATCTTCTCTTAGAATTGTTAGATTCCAGCTGTAAGAGACGAATAGCTACTTTCAGTTTATGAAAAAATTATTTGGTTACGCAGGAGTTGTACGCGAATCACATACAACGATGTTTGAGTCAAGCGTTAAGTTTATTTTGATTGTCTTTGTCAAAATAGGAGAGGTATGTTTATTATTTCCATGATATGGGTGAATAGATACTTACGGTGGAATCATTGATCTCACTAGCATCCAAATGGGCGAGCAGCACTTCATTCGACTTGATGAATTGTTCCTTGAATTCGTTCCACATATCCAACTTATATAAACAGAGGTGACAGACTTTGTTAGGTAGGTCATCATCTTCCCGTATCTGTGGAAAATTGAAGATTCGTTTAAATTTTTCAATATGCATTCAGCGAGTAAAGCCACATCGAGAGTTTTTGCTATTTTATAGAATTACAATTTAGTGAGTGGATATATACAACATACAATGATCGAGGTGCACTTGGTTATGTTCTGAACTTTTGGAAGCAGTGTATCTTCGAAAAGGTAACTCATGTAACCTTCGTCTCCGAGGCAGAGACGACACTTGGTGTCCACGTCAAATATCTTTCGTTTATTTGACATTTTGCATTGATTTTGATCAGGAATTATAACCCCAAACTACCGCGTATCAAAACCCAAGAATTAGACTGAAGTGACGCACTTGCGGTGCGATGGCGGGGCGTTGCATCGTGTCTACAATCGACGCGCCTTAGAGACGCGCCAGTTTCAAATTTCAAAGTTACAATACCATACATGCATGGTTGATTAAACATATTAATATCTAAAAATTGAATGACGTATAACACACATATTTTCACCTTATATAATACCGAAATCTATAAAATTAATACATTGAAGACTATTCATGTATCAGAATAAGAAAAACAGACCAGTAACAACTTCAGCATTCATTTCATTGTTGACACAGTTGGAAACGCCTGATAATATGCAATAGAATGTACGTTCAGATGCGGCTGGATTTGAATTTTGATTCGTTCAGGATCTCAACGATGAATAATCGAGTTGCGCAGAATCCAACTTTAGCATTTGCGCAGCTTCATACCGAGAATCCAATGCGACTTACCCGATTCACCTGTGATTTCATCGTGTCGTGAAAAGGCCGTTTGGAATGAAGATTAACTTGAAATGGAGTAACATGTGGCACTAACCAATAGAAACCTCGCTTTTCCCGCGTTTGTGGTTGCGTTTTTACCTTCGAAGTAACCTCCTCAGAATTTCATGATGTATCTGTACTTCATACAAGGCTGATTTCATCGTTCATAACCTCTACTAGCACGCGTATAAGATTCGAATATTTCTAAAGCAAATCATGACAAGTAGTATTCAGCTTGCTAAAAGTAAAATCCCTTTTGTGCCAGGAACAAAGCCTTCAATCCAGAATGCCCAGCTTCTCGTTTCGACGGGCGTTCCTTCATTGGACCATGTAATCGGTTTGTATATTTTTAAGGTTAACTCAAACCTCTGTAAACAGTTTTCGAAACTGTACTATAATTACAGGTGGTGGTCTGCCCGTGGGAACGATCATCCTCATAGGTGAGTTCTACCCTTTTAAAGGACATTTCAGAGTCAAGATTAATTATGAGAATCACATTTTACAGAGGAGGATACCTATGGCAGCTATGGTAGAATTATTCTCAAATATTTCATGGCGGAGGGTGTTGTTTCCTCTCACCAGCTTCTTGTTGCATCCCAGGATCTGAAACCAACACAGCTTGTGGCTGAATTGCCAGCAGTTGCGGTCGACTCAATCACCTGTCCACCGCCACAGGATGAAAAGATGCAAATAGCTTGGAGATACCAAAATATGAGGAAAATCGATACCTCACCAACTGGAGGACAGCCCTTTGGACACTATTATGACCTCACTAAAACTATCAACAACAATATTGTAGAAGCAGCCAGTATCAAACACTGGGATGGAAGTGATGTGAGATACACGGCAGAATCCTTTGGAAACAATGCTTATGTTGATCTGCTAAAAACTGTTCAGGAAAGCATAAAAGATGGCCAATTCTCAATTTCAAGCGAACCAGAAAAAAGAAATATTCTTAGGATAGCAATTCATTCCTTGGGTTCAAGACTCTGGTTAAATGAGAGAGAAGAAACTATGACCGGTGACCTTTTGAAATTCTTCTATTGCCTAAAATCTCTTCTTAGGAACGCATATGCGGTTGCTATGGTCACAATTCCAGCTCATCACTTTGACAACTCCGTACGTTGACATTTATGGAGCTAATTATAGATCATGGCTTCATTTGGTTATGCTCATAACATTATTCTACAGCTGTTTGGAGTCTTGATAATATTTACATGATGAACTATTCTTTCATAGGATGCAGTGGTAGAGCGGACAGAACACTTGTCAGACATAGCATTGAGGCTGGAGTCTTTTGCTGGATCAGCTAAAGAGGCGAATCCTATATTCAGCGATTATCACGGCCTATTACACATCCGGAAGTTGGGAGCGCTGAATTCCTTGGCACCCCATTACCCAGAATCCGTGGATCTTGCTTTTAAGCTTCGTCGGAAAAAATTCGTTGTTGAGGTGCATACACATGAATTTGGAAATTTCTCCGGAATTCAAGTGAATGAATCGATTTTAGAATAGGGAACTGTTTGTTTCAGGTGCTACATCTACCTCCGGAATTGCCAGGTACTGCTCAAAGGGAACAAGACGAAATTGTGCCATTAGCTAGGGACTGTAGCAGTGGGGCAAGAAAAAGTCGATTGGACTTTTGAGGTGTTACCTTGGGTGGCGAAAGTTGAAAGTTTCTAACATTGAGAAAAAATTTTCACTTTTTGTATATACTGATAATTTATCAAAATAATTTTGTAATTTCTTCGGAGACGCTCTCGAGCTAAAAACAAGATGAATAATAAACTATGATTATTAAACTAAGCTCAGATTGCGTGGTCATTTCACAATAAAGGGCTGTGATGTAAGATATTTTTCACTCAGCAAAAGTAATGGTCTATGTATGGAGTGCATGAACTTGTTCAGAATGACTCCTTCGGAATAATTATGATCAAGCCACCAACCTAAAGAGAAACAGATTCAAAACAAATGTTCTTTTCAGCCGTATATTTTCATTTTTTACTTGATAAATAATATAATGACGTGTCGAATAAATTAAAAGACTAAAGTTAGTAGAGTTTAGAAAAATAATTGTTTGAGGCGATGAGTTCATCTACCATAAACACGACAAGAATGTATTTCGGTTAGTTTGTCCACTTGAAATTTAACAACATTCTACAATCGCAAAATTTAGGATCGTGAACGCTGTCATCAGTAAAACCGGCAGTTTTTGCTTACTGATGAATGATTGTGAGCGCTGAGTCATGAAAATCGATTGGACATACGCTGTAATAGATTCACGAATATTCTACGGAGTCAAAATTTCTCGACTTACTGCAAACAACGGATCTAGAGTTACAGTCGAAAAACGAAGAACTTTGTGCGTCATCCCTCCGGTGTGTCCTACGCTCTTTTCGCTGCGTTTTCTGAGTTCCTGGGGGCCCAGTTAGTCAAAAAATGGTCGTACGAATCGAATCTGAGACCAAAAATTTTCAGTCAAAAAATGAAGAGAAAGTAAGGCTAACCCCTTTGGATTTTTGCTGAAAATTTTCGCGATTTTGGAAAGTGCTGGAATAAATTAATTGTGGCACTATTCCGACGCAATTCTGCGAGTGAAATCGATTGGGCGCAGTTCCAATACGCTGCGATCAACGCATCGAAAGTTACAGCCAGAAAACAAAACCTGTGATTATATAAATCCTTACGTAATGTTTTTGATGTGTTCTTATACTGAAAATATTTATCGCTATTCCAGGTACAACCCGAGGTGGTTATCGGTGGTTGTTCGAGGTGGTTGGCGATTGTTGGAGGTGGTCGGAGGTGGACGAGGAGGAGGACGAACTGAACTGTGTCTCAAAGCCCTGTTGACATGAAAGCAGCTATTCGATAGAAATTATAGTTTATAGTTTACACAGCCCATTGCATGATATTTCATTATAAATACATATGTTTCAATGTATTTAGGAATAATTTATCAAATATACAGAGGTCATGTGCAAATAATAAATGAATTGATTCGACCGCAGTTTGATGTATTCATTAGAGCTTTAACAATAAAATTAAGCTTTGTTACTTCTTTTATTTTATTATGGATAATCAAAAACATTTCCGACTATTCGTGCTGTGGAAGCATGGGGATTAAACCAAATGTAGCAAAAGATTAGAAACAGTGTATGTAGAGTAAGGGTATTTTTCTAACAATGCAAACACGTGCCGCTAGCTTAGTTTTGACATATCTAGAATACCACGCCTTGCGAATTAGCTTTCCAGACAGAGATGAATGATGAATTTTAAGGGCTGCATTATCGTTGTCGAATACTCTATGCCTCGTGGGAAAAGAAAATCTGTAACGATAAAATTGATGCACCGGATCATCGTCGACTTTAACTTTTGAAATGTCCTACCATTTTCGAACACCTCCTACCTCCCCCTACCACCTCCGACCATCAATGGCCACTATCGATCACCCCCTATCACCTTCTGCCAGCGCCGACCACCTCCTACCATTTCCGAACACCTCCAACCATCCTATTTACCTATATTACTAGATTAGCTATGATATGAAAAGAGAAGAATTATTCATTTCGAAATGGGATTCTATTCGATGCGCGCTCGATATATTCCATAACATTAGTATTCATAATTATTCCAACAACTTTTCATTTGCTCTCTCGATTTTGAGTTTTCATAGGTATAGAATCAAAACGCTGTTTTAGCTGGTCGCAAGTGAAGTATCCGCGTTGGGTGGAGGAGCAGAATTGTTTTTCGAAAAGTATTCGGATGGAAAAAAATTCAGAGTAACTGTAATACATCACGGATGCGCTAATTTTGAACGAGATGAAATGGGTGCTTCGTATATGAGACGGTATTCAACGCTGCGTAGTGATTTAAAGACCTAGAAAGGTGATAGGGAGAGAAAGAACGACGCTTCTTAACGCTTCGAGTGTATTTTAACACACATTCGAAAGATACGAGCGAAATTTTTCATCATCCAACTGTCGCAGAACGGCAGCGTTATTAGCCGACCCGTTCACTTAAGGATATATCTTCAATCAACGGCTGACCATCGAAGGGCCTGGCCGCTTGAGTCTGGAATCGGCAGGAGAGGTAAGGTGTGTATTTCTTGTATGAAATGTGAAAGCTAAAATCATTATACATCATATCATATCATCATACATCATACATCATACATCAGACATCGTACATCATACATCATGCATCATACATCGTACATCATACATCATCATACATAGTATCAAAGTTCGAAACCATAGTTCGGATGTCGGACGTTCAGAAAGTGACGTCACCAATTCAAAATCAGCTAGCCGAATTCCTCAGTCTGGTAACAACCGCGCAGTAGAGCGGACGGATGAGAGTCGCGCTCCGCAAATTTCGAGTCTCGGGTTCTCAACCTCCCGGATCCCGCGCTTCGGGTCCGCTACGTATTTCGAGTACCGGGTTCTCAACCTCCCGGATCCCGCGCTTCGGGTCCGCTACGCGGTGAAACTCGACTTCCAGGATAAGCACTCCGTGGTTCCTGGTTCACGTTTACAATAAATTATTTCAATTCGTTTTTCGCGCAACCCCAAATTCGGTAGCTGTCAGTCCGCTAATAAAATTTCTCGACTTCCAGGATAAGCGCTCCGTGGTTCCTGGTTCATATTTACAATAAATTATTTCAATTCGTTTTTCGCGCAACCCCAAATTCGGTGGCCGTCAGTCCGCTAATAAAATTTCTCGACTTCCACGATAAGCGCTCCGTGGTTCCTGGTTCACGTTTACAATAAATTATTTCAATTCGTTTTTCGCGCAACCCCAAATTCGGTGGCCGTCAGTCCGCTAATAAAATTTCTCGACTTCCACGATAAGCGCTCCGTGGTTCCTGGTTCACGTTTACAATAAATTATTTCAATTCGATTTTCGCGCAACCCCAAATTCGGTGGCCGTCAGTCCGCTAATAAAATTTCTCGACTTCCACGATAAGCGCTCCGTGGTTCCTGGTTCACGTTTACAATAAATTATTTCAATTCGTTTTTCGCGCAACCCCAAATTCGGTGGCCGTCAGTCCGCTAATAAAATTTCTCGACTTCCACGATAAGCGCTCCGTGGTTCCTGGTTCACGTTTACAATAAATTATTTCAATTCGTTTTTCGCGCAACCCCAAATTCGGTGGCCGTCAGTCCGCTAATAAAATTTCTCGACTTCCACGATAAGCGCTCCGTGGTTCCTGGTTCACGTTTACAATAAATTATTTCAATTCGTTTTTCGCGCAACCCCAAATTCGGTAGCTGTCAGTCCGCTAATAAAATTTCTCGACTTCCAGGATAAGCGCTCCGTGGTTCCTGGTTCATATTTACAATAAATTATTTCAATTCGTTTTTCGCGCAACCCCAAATTCGGTGGCCGTCAGTCCGCTAATAAAATTTCTCGACTTCCACGATAAGCGCTCCGTGGTTCCTGGTTCACGTTTACAATAAATTATTTCAATTCGTTTTTCGCGCAACCCCAAATTCGGTGGCCGTCAGTCCGCTAATAAAATTTCTCGACTTCCACGATAAGCGCTCCGTGGTTCCTGGTTCACGTTTACAATAAATTATTTCAATTCGATTTTCGCGCAACCCCAAATTCGGTGGCCGTCAGTCCGCTAATAAAATTTCTCGACTTCCACGATAAGCGCTCCGTGGTTCCTGGTTCACGTTTACAATAAATTATTTCAATTCGTTTTTCGCGCAACCCCAAATTCGGTGGCCGTCAGTCCGCTAATAAAATTTCTCGACTTCCACGATAAGCGCTCCGTGGTTCCTGGTTCACGTTTACAATAAATTATTTCAATTCGTTTTTCGCGCAACCCCAAATTCGGTGGCCGTCAGTCCGCTAATAAAATTTCTCGACTTCCACGATAAGCGCTCCGTGGTTCCTGGTTCACGTTTACAATAAATTATTTCAATTCGTTTTTCGCGCAACCCCAAATTCGGTAGCTGTCAGTCCGCTAATAAAATTTCTCGACTTCCAGGATAAGCGCTCCGTGGTTCCTGGTTCATATTTACAATAAATTATTTCAATTCGTTTTTCGCGCAACCCCAAATTCGGTGGCCGTCAGTCCGCTAATAAAATTTCTCGACTTCCACGATAAGCGCTCCGTGGTTCCTGGTTCACGTTTACAATAAATTATTTCAATTCGTTTTTCGCGCAACCCCAAATTCGGTGGCCGTCAGTCCGCTAATAAAATTTCTCGACTTCCACGATAAGCGCTCCGTGGTTCCTGGTTCACGTTTACAATAAATTATTTCAATTCGTTTTTCGCGCAACCCCAAATTCGGTGGCCGTCAGTCCGCTAATAAAATTTCTCGACTTCCACGATAAGCGCTCCGTGGTTCCTGGTTCACGTTTACAATAAATTATTTCAATTCGTTTTTCGCGCAACCCCAAATTCGGTAGCTGTCAGTCCGCTAATAAAATTTCTCGACTTCCAGGATAAGCGCTCCGTGGTTCCTGGTTCATATTTACAATAAATTATTTCAATTCGTTTTTCGCGCAACCCCAAATTCGGTGGCCGTCAGTCCGCTAATAAAATTTCTCGACTTCCACGATAAGCGCTCCGTGGTTCCTGGTTCACGTTTACAATAAATTATTTCAATTCGTTTTTCGCGCAACCCCAAATTCGGTGGCCGTCAGTCCGCTAATAAAATTTCTCGACTCCCACGATAAGCGCTCCGTGGTTCCTGGTTCACGTTTACAATAAATTATTTCAATTCGTTTTTCGCGCAACCCCAAATTCGGTGGCCGTCAGTCCGCTAATAAAATTTCTATAACTTTATAATCTTCTCATAATCTTTCTAGTAGATTATATCGATGAAAAAATTATATCAAACGTTACACATTATTTTTGATTTGTTCTTTTACTAAAAATATTTATTACTATTCAAGGTATAACCTGAGGTGGTTGAAGATGGTCGGAGGTGGACGAGGAGGAGGACGAGGAGGACGAGGATTTGTGCTGGGTGAGTCAAACACTTTTATAATATTTGATGGCAATTGTAATTATATTTCATCTGAAATATTACAAACTTGTCACTTTTACAATAAAGTATTTCAATTCATTTTTCGTGCAAGCACATATTCAGTAGCTATGAATAATCTTATACAATTTATTATATAATCAATTAATTAATTAATATTCTTATAATATTTGATGGCAATTGTAATTATATTTCATCTGAAATATTACAAACTTGTCACTTTTACAATAAAGTATTTCAATTCATTTTTCGTGCAAGCACATATTCAGTAGCCATGAATAATCTTATACAATTTATTACATCATTAATTAATTGATTAATTACATTAATCCTTACACAATATTTTTGATGTGTTCCTATACTAAAAATATTCATTACTATTCCAGGTATTACCCGAGGTGGTCGGAGGTGGACGAGGAGGAGGACGAGCTGGACGAGGAGGAGGACCAGGTGGACGAGGAGGAGGCGGGGTGGGTCGTGGGAGAGGACCTCTCCTCTCCTCAGAGGAGAGGACGGGGAGGGGTGGGTCGTGGGAGAGGTGGGCGGGGAGGGGGAGGGGGCGGGGGAGGAGGAAGGGGTGGGGGAGGGGGAGGGCGGGAGGGCGGGAGGGCGGGAGGGCGGGAGGGCGGGAGGGCGGGAGGGAGGGAGGGGGGGGAGGGAGGGAGGGAGGGAGGGAGGGCGGGCGGGCGGGCGTGTAGGGGGGCGGTACTGCTCTATTAACTCTGACAGGCTCGCATCGACATCCATTCTCCACTCTCTCCCTCCCGGCCTCCCTCCCTCCCTCCCTCCCTCCCGCCCGCCCGCCCTCCCGCCCTCCCGCCCTCCCTCTCCCCCTTCCCCTCCCCCACCCCCCTCCCCCTTCCCCTCCCCGGCCCCCCCTCCTCCTCCCCCTCCCCGCCCACCTCTTCCCCTTCCCTGCCCCTCCCCCTCCTCTCCTCTAAGGAGAGGAGAGGACCTCTCCCACGACCCACCCCTCCCCCTCCTCTCCTCTGAGGAGAGGAGAGGTCCTCTCCCACGACCCGCCCTTCCCCCTCCTTTCCTCTGAGGAGAGGAGAGGTCCTCTCCCACGACCCACCCCGCCTCCTCCTCGTCCACCTGGTCCTCCTCCTCGTCCAGCTCGTCCTCCTCCTCGTCCACCTCCGACCACCTCGGGTAATACCTGGAATAGTAATGAATATTTTTAGTATAGGAACACATCAAAAATATTGTGTAAGGATTAATGTAATTAATCAATTAATTATTAATGTAATAAATTGTATAAGATTATTCATGGCTACTGAATATGTGCTTGCACGAAAAATGAATTGAAATAATTTATTGTAAAAGTGACAAGTTTGTAATATTTCAGATGAAATATAATTACAATTGCCATCAAATATTATAAGAATATTAATTAATTAATTGATAATATAATAAATTGTATAAGATTATTCATAGCTATTGAATATGTGCTTGCACGAAAAATGAATTGAAATAATTTATTGTAAAAGTGACAAGTTTGTAATATTTCAGATGAAATATAATTACAATTGCCATCAAATATTATAAAAGTGTTTTACTCACCCAGCACAAATCCTCGTCCTCCTCGTCCTCCTCCTCGTCCACCTCCGACCATCGTCAACTACCTCAGGTTATACCTTGAATAGTAATAAATATTTTTAGTATAAGAACAAATCAAAAATAATGTGTAAGGTTTGATATAATTTTTTATCGATATAATCTACCAGAAAGATTATGAGAAGATTATAAAGTTATAGAAATTTTATTAGCGTACTGACAGCTACCGAATTTGGGCTTGCGCGAGAAACGAATTGAAATAATTTATTGTAAACGTGAACCAGGAACCACGGAGCGCTTATCGTGGAAGTCGAGAAATTTTATTAGCGGACTGACGGCCACCGAATTTGGGGTTGCGCGAAAAACGAATTGAAATAATTTATTGTAAACGTGAACCAGGAACCACGGAGCGCTTATCGTGGAAGTCGAGAAATATTATTAGCGGACTGACGGCCACCGAATTTGGGGTTGCGCGAAAAACGAATTGAAATAATTTATTGTAAACGTGAACCAGGAACCACGGAGCGCTTATCGTGGAAGTCGAGAAATTTTATTAGCGGACTGACGGCCACCGAATTTGGGGTTGCGCGAAAAACGAATTGAAATAATTTATTGTAAACGTGAACCAGGAACCACGGAGCGCTTATCGTGGAAGTCGAGAAATTTTATTAGCGGACTGACGGCCACCGAATTTGGGGTTGCGCGAAAAACGAATTGAAATAATTTATTGTCAACGTGAACCAGGAACCACGGAGCGCTTATCGTGGAAGTCGAGAAATTTTATTAGCGGACTGACGGCCACCGAATTTGGGGTTGCGCGAAAAACGAATTGAAATAATTTATTGTAAACGTGAACCAGGAACCACGGAGCGCTTATCGTGGAAGTCGAGAAATTTTATTAGCGGACTGACGGCCACCGAATTTGGGGTTGCGCGAAAAACGAATTGAAATAATTTATTGTAAACGTGAACCAGGAACCACGGAGCGCTTATCGTGGAAGTCGAGAAATTTTATTAGCGGACTGACGGCCACCGAATTTGGGGTTGCGCGAAAAACGAATTGAAATAATTTATTGTAAATATGAACCAGGAACCACGGAGCGCTTATCCTGGAAGTCGAGAAATTTTATTAGCGGACTGACAGCTACCGAATTTGGGGTTGCGCGAAAAACGAATTGAAATAATTTATTGTAAACGTGAACCAGGAACCACGGAGCGCTTATCGTGGAAGTCGAGAAATTTTATTAGCGGACTGACGGCCACCGAATTTGGGGTTGCGCGAAAAACGAATTGAAATAATTTATTGTAAACGTGAACCAGGAACCACGGAGCGCTTATCGTGGAAGTCGAGAAATTTTATTAGCGGACTGACGGCCACCGAATTTGGGGTTGCGCGAAAAACGAATTGAAATAATTTATTGTAAATATGAACCAGGAACCACGGAGCGCTTATCCTGGAAGTCGAGAAATTTTATTAGCGGACTGACAGCTACCGAATTTGGGGTTGCGCGAAAAACGAATTGAAATAATTTATTGTAAACGTGAACCAGGAACCACGGAGCGCTTATCGTGGAAGTCGAGAAATTTTATTAGCGGACTGACAGCTACCGAATTTGGGGTTGCGCGAAAAACGAATTGAAATAATTTATTGTAAACGTGAACCAGGAACCACGGAGCGCTTATCGTGGAAGTCGAGAAATTTTATTAGCGGACTGACGGCCACCGAATTTGGGGTTGCGCGAAAAACGAATTGAAATAATTTATTGTAAACGTGAACCAGGAACCACGGAGCGCTTATCGTGGAAGTCGAGAAATTTTATTAGCGGACTGACGGCCACCGAATTTGGGGTTGCGCGAAAAACGAATTGAAATAATTTATTGTAAATATGAACCAGGAACCACGGAGCGCTTATCCTGGAAGTCGAGAAATTTTATTAGCGGACTGACAGCTACCGAATTTGGGGTTGCGCGAAAAACGAATTGAAATAATTTATTGTAAACGTGAACCAGGAACCACGGAGCGCTTATCGTGGAAGTCGAGAAATTTTATTAGCGGACTGACAGCTACCGAATTTGGGGTTGCGCGAAAAACGAATTGAAATAATTTATTGTAAACGTGAACCAGGAACCACGGAGTGCTTATCCTGGAAGTCGAGTTTCACCGCGTAGCGGACCCGAAGCGCGGGATCCGGGAGGTTGAGAACCCGGTACTCGAAATACGTAGCGGACCCGAAGCGCGGGATCCGGGAGGTTGAGAACCCGAGACTCGAAATTTGCGGAGCGCGACTCTCATCCGTCCGCTCTACTGCGCGGTTGTTACCAGACTGAGGAATTCGGCTAGCTGATTTTGAATTGGTGACGTCACTTTCTGAACGTCCGACATCCGAACTATGGTTTCGAACTTTGATACTATGTATGATGATGTATGATGTACGATGTATGATGCATGATGTATGATGTACGATGTCTGATGTATGATGTATGATGTATGATGATATGATATGATGTATAATGATTTTAGCTTTCACATTTCATACAAGAAATACACACCTTACCTCTCCTGCCGATTCCAGACTCAAGCGGCCAGGCCCTTCGATGGTCAGCCGTTGATTGAAGATATATCCTTAAGTGAACGGGTCGGCTAATAACGCTGCCGTTCTGCGACAGTTGGATGATGAAAAATTTCGCTCGTATCTTTCGAATGTGTGTTAAAATACACTCGAAGCGTTAAGAAGCGTCGTTCTTTCTCTCCCTATCACCTTTCTAGGTCTTTAAATCACTACGCAGCGTTGAATACCGTCTCATATACGAAGCACCCATTTCATCTCGTTCAAAATTAGCGCATCCGTGATGTATTACAGTTACTCTGAATTTTTTTCCATCCGAATACTTTTCGAAAAACAATTCTGCTCCTTCACCCAACGCGGATACTTCACTTGCGACCAGCTAAAACAGCGTTTTGATTCTATACCTATGAAAATTCAAAATCGAGAGAGCAAATGAAAAGTTGTTGGAATAATTATGAATACTAATGTTATGGAATATATCGAGCGCGCATCGAATAGAATCCCATTTCGAAATGAATAATTCTTCTCTTTTCATATCATAGCTAATCTAGTAATATAGGTAAATAGGATGGTTGGAGGTGTTCGGAAATGGTAGGAGGTGGTCGGCGCTGGCAGAAGGTGATAGGGGGTGATCGATAGTGGCCATTGATGGTCGGAGGTGGCAGGGGGAGGTAGGAGGTGTTCGAAAATGGTAGGACATTTCAAAAGTTAAAGTCGACGATGATCCGGTGCATCAATTTTATCGTTACAGATTTTCTTTTCCCACGAGGCATAGAGTATTCGACAACGATAATGCAGCCCTTAAAATTCGTCATTCATCTCTGTCTGGAAAGCTAATTCGCAAGGCGTGGTATTCTAGATATGTCAAAACTAAGCTAGCGGCACGTGTTTGCATTGTTAGAAAAATACCCTTACTCTACATACACTGTTTCTAATCTTTTGCTACATTTGGTTTAATCCCCATGCTTCCACAGCACGAATAGTCGGAAATGTTTTTGATTATCCATAATAAAATAAAAGAAGTAACAAAGATTAATTTTATTGTTAAAGCTCTAATGAATACATCAAACTGCGGTCGAATCAATTCATTTATTATTTGCACATGACCTCTGTATATTTGATAAATTATTCCTAAATACATTGAAACATATGTATTTATAATGAAATATCATGCAATGGGCTGTGTAAACTATAAACTATAATTTCTATCGAATAGCTGCTTTTATGTCAACAGGGCTTTGAGACTCAGTTCAGTTCGTCCTCCTCCTCGTCCACCTCCGACCATCTCCAACAATCGCCAACCACCTCGAACAACCACCGATAACCACCCCGGGTAGTACCTGGAATAGCAATAAATATTTTCAGTATAAGAACACATCAAAAATATTGTTCAAGGATTAATATAATTAATGAATCAATTAATAATATAATCAAATTATTAGCGCATTTGAAGCTACTGAACATGTGCTTGCGCGAAAAATGAATGGAAATAATTTATTGTAAACGTGACAAGTTTGTAATATTTCCGATGAAATATAATTATAATTGCCAGCAAATATTATAAAAATGTTATACTCACCGAGCACAAATCCTCGTCCTCCTCGTCCACCGTGTTCTCCTCGTCTTCCTCGTCCTCCTCCTCGTGCACCTCCGTCCACTTCCAACCACCGCCAACTACCTCCAACAACTACCGCTAACCACCTCGGATTATACCTGGAATAGTAATAAATATTTTAAGTATCAGAACACATCAAAAATATTATGTGAGGATTAATATAATTGATTAATTAATTAATTGATGATATACTAAATTTCATTAGCGCATTTATAGTTACTGAATTCGTGCTTTCGCGAAAAATGAATTGAAATAATTAACTGTAAACATGAAACAGGAACCACGGAGCGCTTGTCCTGGAAGTCAAGCTTCACCAGGTAGTGAATCTAGAGAGCAGATACTGTGAAGAGCTTGTCCGTAAAGTCGAGTTCCCGCTGGTAGTGGACCTGGAGTGCAGAAACTACGGAGCGCTTGTCCCTGAAATCGAGTTGCACCAAGAAGCAGACCCGGAGCGCAGGCTCCAAGAGGTTGAGAACCCGGTATTCGAAATTAGCGGAGCGCGATTCTCATCCGTCCGCTCTACTGCGCGGTTGTTTCCAGACTGAGGAATTCGGCTAGCTGATTTTCGTCTATATAGATTGATGACGTCAAGAGAAAAAAATTTTTGAGTGACGTCACTTTCTGAACATCCGAACATCCAAACTTTGGTTTCGAACTTTAATACTATGTATGATGATGTATGATGTGATGTATGATGTATGATGTCTGATGACATGATATGATGTGTAATGATTTTACTTTTCACATTTCGTACAAGATATACGCACTTTATCCTTCCTGCCGATTCCAGACTCAAGCGGCTAGCCCCTTCGATAGTCAGCCGTTGAATAAAGATATATTCTTCAGTTAAAGGGTCAAGTAATAACGCTGCCGTTCTGCGACAGTTGGATTATCAAAAATTTAGCTCGTACCTTTCAAATGTGTGTTAATATACACTTAAAGTTTCAAGAAGCTCCGTTCTTTCTCTCCCTATCACCTTATTAGGTCTTTAAATCACTACACTTCGTTAAATACTCTCTCATATACGGAGCATCCATTTCATCTCGATCAAAATTAGCGCATCCGTGATGTATTACAGTTACTCTGAATTTCTTTCCATCCGAACAATTTTCGCAAATCAGTTCATCGTCTCTACCCAATGTAGATACTTCGCGACTAGCTAAAACAGCGTTTCGATTCTATGCCAACGAAAATTCAAGATCGAGAGAGCAAATGAAAAGTTGTTGGAATAATTATGAACAGTATGTAATGTAAATACATGGCGGAGCAGTGGGACGAAGAGGACGAAGGTGGTCGGAGATGGTTGGAGGTGTTCGGAACTGGTAGGCGGCGGTTCAAATTGCTTCAAAAAATCCCATGACGCAGTATTCAGGACTTTGTGGAGGAGGCTGGGTAGAAATAATGTAACCTAAACTTTTCATAGTCACTTTTGATCGTAGAATCAAAGTTATATCATTCTTATCCTTATTTTTTAACTTATTCGGACGTCTAGAACTAACTGAGGCTGAACCAATTTAAACTGTATTTGATTTAAATTTTCCCAGTGTTTGTCATTCAATCACATTATGCATCGTATATTAGTTTTTTTATTTCTGACAATCCTTCACTTTAAGTAGGAAAGCAGCTCTTTCTACGAATGCTATACCATGGAGCCTTTCTTCATGTCATCCTTAACGAAGAAGTTTCAAATCATTGACATTCGATGACGATCGACGTAATGCTGGATTATACTCAGAATGGTGGAATTCATCGTTCCTTTGTATTCGTCGCTCCTCTTTTATCCGTTTCACGTTCACTCGCGACTCGATACCGACAAAGAGGCGTTGAAAACTGGATTCCACAAGTTCCCAGGATGAATTGATTTATTCTTCAAGTTCTCCTTCGAAAATTGAACCCTGAGGTAATGGCTGCAGCGGCGTATATCCACGCGGCCATTAAGAAGCAGGCTTGAATAGCGTTTCCAAGGATAAAAATGCCTTGACAGAAGAGAATATTTGTGAATCATACTGGATTATAAAAATTAAGCGTTACTAATCATCGGGACTTCTCAATGACACTTATAATCGTCGACATTACATCTGGCATTCACTTACGTGTCAAGGGTATTGTGGCTAGGAGAGCGACACCGACAACGATATCAGCAGCATCAGATATTCTTGGACATTCTCTTGGCGTCAGGACCTGAAGAGCTGCAGAGGCTGCTCCGCTTCCAATACCAAGGCCAAAACTTGCCAGTGTCATGGCATCCAAAGTCCTCGAAACCCATGTTACTGAAACATAAAAAATTCAAATTCCCAAGAGACAGTCAGAGGCTGAAGGTAAGCGAACCACAATATCCGAAAAGTATAATTGTAGTAACTTATATATTAACCCACAATAAAGACCAACGGAGGCAAAGAAGGGCCCACCAAGAAAGACGAATTGCGATTTTCCGGACTTCTGGTACAGAGCCACGAGCGGTAGCTCAGTTAAAGTCCTGGAGAAGCCACAGAGGCTCACGAGAAAGGCTGTCTCTTCGACCCTGAGGCCGGGCAGAAGCTGGCTCGCGAAGACTGGCAGTATGGAAACGACAACCGCAACGCCGAACTGGTCTCCCAGTCGGAGTAGAACGTTGGCGACAAAAAGCGAGTATGTAAAAGGTGTCAACTCGACGCCTTTCGGCAGGACGTCGATTCCCTTCAAGTTAATATCTCGCGTTTTCTCTTGGAGGTGCGATTCCCGTCCGTGTCTTTCCTCCTGACGGACGCCCCCGTTCACCCGGACGCCCGATTCTTCAGCATTCAGAACCACCGCTGTCTGGTTCTCTTCATCCTGGTCATGATCACTCTCGTATTCCGATTCCTCGGGAATACCCGGAAGCACCTCAACGTAATAGGGAGGCCGGACTACGTACGAATCGTACTCGATTAGCTGATAAGCCATCCTGTACTGCTCCAGACTTGGAAGCGTTTCGGGAACCGCGGGTGTGCTGCAGGATAAGGAAAGTGTGAAAATACTTCAACCCCAGCAAGGCAGGCCACCGCCACTCATCAAGGTCGAGTAAAGACGTAATTATGTCTCGTACATGGACACTGTCGCGATACCCTCGTCTGGATTCTGCGGTTCGTCCTCCTCGCAAGCAATTATTGCCTTTGGTTTTACCAGCAGAGCCAGTGGCACCGCATGCAGGGTTATTCCGCTCAGAACCAATAGCGCGTACTTGGGTCCAAGCTTGCGGATGAAGAGGCACGCTATTAGCGGCCACAGCGAAAGACCGATTCCCGAAACACCGGTGCCCATAAGCTTCCATTCTGCTGTACCTTGTGAACGAACGAAACCGTATCAGAGAATGAAATGATCAGAGTGACATTAGTGCTTGTGGTCACTTTACTTGCAATCTGTATACCTACAGTATACATGAATATATGTATATTGTATGTGTATTAATTGGAAGAAATGAAGGTTTTGCTAAAGTCAAACCAGCAGAATTTTGCCACTCTGATAAAACTTGCTTACTGTAATTCACTAGTTACCCGAATGCAACTTCATTAGCTTGATCTGGAGACGAACGAGGCCCATGCCTATTCCCCCCAGAACAACATAGGCCACGTTTCCGGCGAGGATCTCCTGGCACGATGCAGCGATGACGGAAACGGCAACCGTTGTGATTCCAAGGATCGTCGTTACCCGACCCCCGTAACCCCCGATGATCCATCTCCAGCATGCCTCTGATCGTCAATGAAATTTACAGTGAATTTGGACTGTTACTGTTTCGCAAAAAATTAATTACCGAGTCACACGAACACACTTGATACTAACAATTAATCAAACGTGAGCGCATATCGAGGTGCAATCTGCCAATCGTTAATCCCGGATTCTTCGATCGAACGTAACTGCAACTGCAACAATCTACGGGGTGTTCGAAGAATAAATATTCGAGAAAATAACAACGCTGATTATTCACCGCTTTACCGATGTTTCAAGAATTTATTTACGGCACCAATTTAGTCATGTAGTGTTTGCGACTAGATTGCTCTGATAAAAATCTTGGAATATATGAGTAGAAAAAAACGAACTGAAATAGGTAATCCGATAAAACATGACTCATATACATTCAGCTCTCGCATGTCTGACAATGCGAAAAACACACACGTATCGTGTAAAGTATCGTGCATTGTACGCGCGTGAAAATACATGCGTCACAGTTTCTATTCCGTAGAGAATCACTGAATAACATTCTCAATCCAATAAACTGTTACATCGTCAAATGCTCAATCCATGTGATCCACTATAATCCAATTTTATTGCTACAAAAACACGTACTTCTATCGACCGTAGCGGCAGAGGCTTATAATGTGAGTTATACGGCAGTCTATTTGCGCTACACCGTCAACCCGATCATGGATTAATGTCTGGAAGGGCTGCATGTCACCGATAACATCGATAGTCGGTTGTGCATTGGAATAGGGTTTAGCATCGCTTAAGATCGGAAAATATCTAGTAAAAGTAAGAGGTGAGAATGATGGAACACAAGAAAAAAAAACATAAAAAAATTAAAGAATAACATACAAAATTACCAGATATGTGACGTGTGACGGCGTAGAAGAGGGGCACGCATATTCGAATCCAGTCCAGTTCCGTTTCCTCGTGACTTTTTTCTTCGCTGGCAAAGATTCCTTGGGCGAAGAACACGCACTCACTCAGCACCTGTTCACGCGTTCGTTATATACGCGAATTTTAATACTTGCGGCACATTCCCTGTTTTCTGTATGAGTGCGTAATTTACATGCATATACTGTGTGCACTCAATCGTGACCATTGCTTATTGCCAGCTATATCAACACTCGACATCGACACTTATTAGATGCTTGAAAAGATAGAAAGAGAGACAGAGAAACACAGGACCCAGAATTTCATATTATGTACTCGTTCATGTCTTATACCTGGACCGCCGACACCGATGTAACGATCTTCCAAGTCTCGAACGACATCTCACGTGCTTTTCCGGCAATAAGCTTTGCTATCCGATTTTTCTAATTTCTTCTGCACTCCCCTTCTCTATTTTCCTCACTCTATTGCCATCCCTTCAGTTCTTCGATCCTTCTTCGGTGATGAGTTCGACACTACGACTTGCGCCAGACCGCGGAGATTTCAGCGAAAGATTATCTTCCGATTTTCAGGATATAGGAAGGGGGTGGCGAGAGGGGGGAGAAAAATTCTGGGAAAATGAACAAATATAAATACAGGAAATACGATGTAATATTGGAGATTATTTACGGTGGCTGTACACGCGATGGACAGTGGTCAAGTATTGAATGCAGGTCTGTAGAAGCGGCAGAAAAAATCTTCGGGAACGAACTGTATACATGTGGGTAATACTTCCGTATATTGCTGATCTTATCGATATCCAGCTACAAGCATTATCTTATCGCGAACTACGGTCCGCCGTATGTACAACGTGCAACCAACATGGGTGACGATGAACGATGGATGCGGAGGTCCGTCACCTCGATCGTGTCATTGCTCACGAATATGATTAACACGTACATATTATGCACTCTGGGTGTATATAAGAGTACATTTAATACAATATTAGGTCTATGTATACTTGCGCACGGACTCGAGTCTTATCCGCGACTGTTGCCATCGACAGCTGCCACTGCGGCGGCTTAAGGACAATTTTTTTCTTACTCATCTATACGTACATACAACACGCTTATGTACTTGCTCAACAGACTTTATTTATTGAGAATAATAAGAACGTGCCAAGTTAGCGTTGTTTGATCGGAATGTGTTGTAATATGGCCGCAGGATTAATATCGATCTCTACATGTTACCACTCCTCGAGTCGATTCCTTCGCATCGCTGGATCATCTCGAAAGTCCTTCGAATCAGTGATAAGCTTCACTGGATTTGGTTAATCGAATGGATCATTAACGGGTGATGAAGTATTATCTATTATTGTGTGATCCATGTCTTCACTCCAGGATAATCACGTCTCATTTTCGGTAGGAGTGGATAGTCGCTGACGATGATTTTATGTCGAGTTCCAGGATAGGTACATACGTCATAATTGATGTACTGGAACCACTTGGCCATGATGAACATAGTTTCGTAACATAGTTTCGTTAAATTAACGAGCCGTGAGATCAAGCGGAGTCTGTACGTTTGGACAAGGGTTATTGCCTGAAATAATAAAAAGCATCGAGGCATAAAAATTGTTTTATTGATATACGAACGGAGACAGTATAAACGTACGAACAGCCTGGATTACAATTAAGATAGCAATTTAATGACGTTTGCAGATATTTGCGCAGTTGTTTCGCGCGTTGGCATTTTGAAAAAACGCAAACTCACTTATACCCTCCCCACTTTTCTGGCTCCACGTGCCTTGCTGATCGTTACACGTATCACACGCCAAGAAAAAAAATATAATGCTGCGTTGGCGATTTGTTAAGTTTCATAGTCGTCGATCGATGTATTAATGATTAACTAAGCGCCAGAGACACTGTTATTAAATTTAGAAAATAGTCAAAACTTTTAATAGCGTCGCATAACATTGTGAAATCTCTAAATCAAGCGCACACTGAATGTGTCAGATTTTGCGATGGTTAGGATAAGAGTGTGGCGTGATTAAGGTGAAAATTGTTAATCAACAATAAACTAAATACAGGCGTTTAATCCGGCGAACGGTGCGGATTCATATAATAATGAAACGTAATCGGTCTTTACGGTACAACGGTGACCAATCGAATAATATTGCGACTAATATCGATTAATATCGAGGCTATCGTGATGTAGTTATTCGCACATTCGTTCTCGTCCACGTCCCCGCGTGTATACCGAATTTAAAAGATATAAGGCTGTTCCCGTGACAAACGCGCTGCTGGGATTTCGTAACGACAAAGTCAATTGCTCTGATTAGATTAGAATTTTAGAGGCGGCTCGGTACGCAATTCCGTATCATTAATATTGGTATCACTATTGTTGTTATCGACATTATTATTTGGATTATTTTTATGATCGTTGTTATACTTTAGCTACGTATAGTTACTCCTTTATCGAATCATCGAGCAGTGACATGCCCCGTATGCTCTGACACTGTTTATATATACGGAAATTTTACCTACAAAAATCATGTACCATAATTATTTCACATTATAAATACACACAATAAACTTACAACACGGATTACAGCTGGTATGCTTAATTTCCTATCTGTAATAGATAAGCGATCGATCATTGATTCAATCAATCACTCGATTCCAGTCGATCGAAAAATCTCTATCAACCTGTGACGTGAGAAACATCGAGATTGATTCTACCATGTCAATCAATAGCCCAGTTCAACTGAAAATCTCTTCGAGAACTAGTTCTTCGCCATTTTATATCAAAGGTTTTTTTTCTCTCTAGAATTAGTTGTTCATAACGTAGACATTGTACCATGACTTGTCAAGAGTTGATTCTTATAAAAATTTATGATAATATCTGCCTTGATCGGACTCCAGCTATGACGGAAAAACGTTAGAATTTTGCATTGAATAACCCGTTTCTCGATTCCTGAATCCTTCCTTTCCCTGATCCGGAGTAGTCTCTACTGTACTGCAGAGCACAGTCCGGAGTCGTGTTTACGCTCTGTAATAGCTAGGTATGCTTCTAATTAGATCACTTTCTTATCACTTGCTGACTTGTTCTGAGAGAAATCGAGTGAAACTGATGCATAGATCGTCGATATGCAGATTGAAAGTAAAACTACTGCAGTAAAATTGGACAGAAAAGATGGCCAGTGAATTCTGTAAAAACACATAATGTAAGTTTAAACTTCGTCAGTTAAACTGATCCAAAGAATTGTAAATGATCGCAAAACTCTTGAGCTGATATGTTTTTTTTTCTAGTAAATTTCACAATGCGATATAGTACTTTAAAAAAAGAAATTTAACTTTGATCTTTTAGAACAAGATTTCTATTTGCAACACTATTAGTAAGATATTACGGCATTCATTTAGCAGCAACAAATCCTTGATTCCATCTTGCTCTGGCTTTATCTGCGATAACTGTGCGACTCATTCTGTTTCATTCTGAAATGTAGGAAGATGAAATTTCGCCTGGAGCTGTAGGTATCGCGCCATAGCGTCTTTCTTATCAAAATCAAAACTAATTAAAGAGTAACTATTTGTACGCAGTATCGATACAATTAAGAATTGCCGAAGCTCTAGATTCGCGACGAACGACTGGCAATAGTTCTCCTGTGCATATTGCATCGAATGGAAATAATTTGTACCAACTAGCGTACGGTAAAAATGAAATCATTGGGTTTTCAAAGGAAGATTATTCGAACTGGAGTTTTCACCCCTACGCGCAATCCAGATTTAATAACTTAACAAAGTTGAACCAAATAGTAGCAGGTGGACAATTGTGTGTATAACGGAGGTGAGAGTTATTCTCTCTGGTTCGTACAGCCGGAAGTATTCGATCCATGGTTATTATGAATAGAAATTGTGAATTATGAATAGAATTTTACGTAAGCAGTTTCGTCTTATTGACTCTGAGGTTGGCAACTATCAAGCTCTTTGTGGTCCCACAGACGTCATCGCAAAAACAAAGATGTGATTACACGATCTTAATAGCATCAGTACAGTGGTAGGAACCATTTCTGTTCACGGATGCAGAGTAATGAAGAACGAATTATTATGACCGTGTTAAGACGTCGTTGCTACACCCACACAATGCTCCTGTTCTACCGATCAACAAACACCTACGCGTCGATAAATGAACAGCGAAAGAGAGAAAGAGTGAAGGCGCGAGAAGTTTGAGAAAGAAAGAAAAAAAGAGGAGGAATAAAGGGGGGAAAAGCCAAGACCCGTACTCATCAGTACATGGGTATGTTTGGACCCTGTAGTGATAGGGCACAGCGGTAACACTCGTTGGAAATTGTGGTGCCTGTTCGCCATCTTCGAACCCATAGAGTCGCGGCTTTGATCTACCGTAAAAACGGTTTTCCTCCTTTTTTGATCTTCTCACCTCTCGTATTTTCGGTTCAGAGAGCTCAGTTGGCGGTAAGAAACCTCCAATCTACCTGAAATCGGTCTGCGGTGAATTAGTCACAAGGCCATTGTCATATTCATAGTGGAAAGCTGAGATACGCGATTTACGCATAAGGTGCCAGAAGGAATATCGAGCTGAAGGCATGCAGGGACGAATCACCCGTGGATATTTTTTAGTAGTAGCACTGTTTCTGGTAAGCCTGCTTCTTGGCACTTCGCCATTATCTTTCTTTTCGTTATCTTTGCTCGATTTTTTCTTCGACCATTCGATAAACAGCTCTTTGAACCGTTATAGAAATCCTTCGTTAACACTCGCAGCAAATTTAGTGATGGAAAATAAAACAACAAGGCTTCAAACTGATTCGGAAAGTTTCTCTGTGTCGACTTATGAAATGGTTTACATCTTTTTTGTTCTTTTCAAAATTTGATCAAGTTGAGAATTTCTGTCGACTTTTTTACTCCAAGTTGCAATCCATTATAAGTTTATCGAGATTTTTATTATACGCTGAAGCGAACTTTCTGATCAATTTGAAATCTTGGTTTTATGTTTCAAATCTCCAGTTTTGTCATCAGCTTTGGTATCGCAGTGTAGAGCGAAATTGCAAGCCCATTTTGAGCCTGCAACAAAGTTGCAGTTGCAGTATATTCTTGTTGCGAACTACGCCACAAGTAATACGTGAATAGATAGCGATGAAAAATTAAATCATATCAAACAAGAAATGCGTATCGTCAGTTCTTCCGGAATGTTTCATTTATAGGGTTTCACCATCGACGATTGAATTTCGTGATAATAGCGACAGCGTCAGTTCCGTATTTCATTATTAGCCTATTGTTCAAAGGAATTTCACGTTAAAAAATAGAAAGCAAGTTGCAAAGGGTACGCCAAAATATATTACAATTGTAAATATATAACTAGTTTTTCTCTATTTAGATTTGAATCGAAATGTGCCTTATTAACTGTTACGTATGTATTAATAATAATAACTGCGTCGGACAATTTGCAGTTTGGCCCGAAATCACGCAAACAATTATTTTCTACTTATCATGTACTTGACGAAAAAATAATAAAATACCAGATTAAACCATGTCTTCTTTTTAACAACCCAATCCCGGAGAATCAACTTGAGCTTTCACATGAATGGGGATAGGAACGAAGTATAGGTCAGCTTGGTTTGATTAATTTGTAAAATTTCTAATTAATTTTCGGGATGTTGGTTGCGGTACGCTTATACGCAAACGCTCGCTAAATCACTTTTCAATCTCGACCATATGCGAAAGCACTGGTTTGGCGATAAATCATTGCCTTGCAATTATATTCCTAGTGTACCAATAAGTGAGTATGCGGAATATCCATTATTAGAAATTGATTTCATGTTTGTGCCTTAGTTCACACTCTTTCAATAGCAATCGCTAGAAAAATATCTCACAATTACCCTAATTTGCTAAAACTATCACATTTATGAGTGTAACGATTTTCCAGTTTTTACACATCCATTGATAACGATTTAATTTTCATACGGTCTTATTCGGTATAATTTACTCACATTATGAGTATAGATTTCAGTAAAATCCTAAACTGAGAACTGTGAAATAAATGAAAAATTATTATCGTATAAAACCAATTATATATATCTTTGAACAGGCTTGCTGCTGGATGAATCCGAATGACGCGATCCCGCACCAAATACGTTCACGTACAAAAAAGCAGGTATATTTTCGAGTGGTACCGAATTATTATCGGTATATTACATCTCATTTCACGAGAAATTTTTGATCCTTCATTTCTAATCAAGTTTTTCCATTTTTATAGCTCACACTTACCTTCCTGTTCAGAAGTGGCATATAACACATATGCATATAAAACACACGATTGGGCAGCGGGTATCAGCTTGAAATTGGATTTCAAAACACATTTCGTCTTATTTTATAGTTCATTTTTGCATTTATGATCAGAACAAACGGGTGGGGTACAAAAATACAAAAGATTAAAACGTTGATGGCACAAAATCCTGAAAGTCAAACTACCGCCAGTTGAAAACGTAGGAAGACCATAAATACGAAAGAGATAACTTGTAGAAAAATATAAATTGATAACGCAAAAATGTATAAATAAATTTATACCGAATTTTTTTTTTTTTGACTGGCCAAGATTTTGCCGGGCAATATGATTCCGTGTGGTTAGCTAGTAATAACAGTACAGTATTTTTTTTAATTTCCCGCGACTCTCTTTCAACCTTTGTTTTAAATTTTATCCGTAACATGTCAGACCTCGAATAATCGTGATTTGATTTTTATTTAACGTTGAACAGGTAAGTCATCAGGTCAACCACAGGTCAGCTGCAAATACAGCGAGCCTGTCTTACGATGCACTTGGACATTTGGACCTAAGACGAGACCGGAAGTCGGTACTACCAGGTAGCCGCGAGAAATGGAGGTCATTGAAACGAACGCTGAGTTCAGGAGGTAAAATGAGAAACATTAACGTGAACGGAAAAAAAAATATTGCACCCTACTTGCTCAAGAATGTTGAACTCAATCGAAAGATCGAGTTTCTGGAACATTTGACTCAATCGGAGGATCGAGTTCCAGAGTTTCCGTGGACGGTGATGGAACCGTTGAAAGTACAAGCGAAAAACTGCACCGAACCCCATAACTCGGATGACAGATATTCAAGCAGCTTCAACGTGAATTCGACAGTTAAATCTATCTACGCTGGTAACGATTTCGAAGTAGCAGGTGAAGCCGAGACGAAAAGAACCAGCAGCGTACACGTTGGCGAGGATATCACGCTGTGTTGGATAGAGACTACGACCATCAAGGAGGACCACCACATGCATCCAGTGCAGAGACAAGTGCTCAGAGAGTACACTATATCCTTCGAGAATGCTGCAACCATACCAGAACGGTATCTTGAATGTATTCAGCTGGAGGGCGAGGTCGATTCAACGGACAGCAGCTTTCCAAAATCGACCTTGTTCGAAGTGGTGGATGAAAACACTCGGCATAGCCGTGTAGTCAACTTTACTACGGTGAGTCACACCGACGACTTAACCGTATGGCAGCACAAGCGAGTCCAGTGCGGAGTAGGCCCAGTTGTCACCAAAAACATCATTGAGTGGGCCGCGGAACGAGCGGAACATCCGAAGAGGAGAATCGAGATCAAGGTCAGTCCCAAGATTCACCGACTCACCGCTGTTCCCACCGAGACCGAACCCTGCACAACGGACCTCATAGACTGGCAAGTCACGTCAACCACCACTTCTTCCTTCATCGTGGACTGTGGCCCAGGATCAACCTGCGAGAGCTACAGCGACTGCGCCGAAGAAAACTGTGGCTATTCTTCGACTTCTGAGGTAGACGTGTCTAACGATCTTTGGCAGGAACAAGCTACCACAGCATCCACAACACTGTCGAATAGTTCGGAATCGGAAACTTCAGTGACTACGACCACCGAAGTCTCAATTGCAATGTCGTCAATCTCGTATAACCAAGACTGTGGCCCAGGATCGACCTGCGAGAGCTACAGCGACTGCGCCGACGAAAACTGTGGCTATTCTTCGATTTTTGAGACAGACGTGACTGATGATCTTCGGCAGGAACAAGCTACCACGGCTTCCATAACACTCTCGGATAGTTCGGAATCGGAAACGTCAGTGACTACGACCACCGAAGTCTCAACTGCGATGTCGTCAATCTCGTATAACCAAGACTGTGGCCCAGGATCGACCTGCGAGAGCTACAGCGACTGCGCCGACGAAAACTGTGGCTATTCTTCGATTTTTGAGACAGACGTGACTGATGATCTTCGGCAGGAACAAGCTACCACGGCTTCCATAACACTCTCGGATAGTTCGGAATCGGAAACTTTAGTGACTACGACCACCGAAGTCTCAACTGCGATGTCGTCAATCTCGTATAACCAAGACTGCGGCCCAGGATCGACCTGCGAGAGCTACAACGACTGCGCCGACGAAAACTGTGGCTATTCTTCGATTTTTGAGACAGACGTGACTGATGATCTTCGGCAGGAACAAGCTACCACGGCTTCCATAACACTCTCACATAATTCGGAATCGGAAACGTCAGTGACTACGACCACCGAAGTCTCAACTGCGATGTCGTCAATCTCGTATAACCAAGACTGTGGCCCAGGATCGACCTGCGAGAGCTACAGCGACTGCGCCGACGAAAACTGTGGCTATTCTTCGATTTTTGAGACAGACGTGACTGATGATCTTCGGCAGGAACAAGCTACCACGGCTTCCATAACACTCTCGGATAGTTCGGAATCGGAAACTTTAGTGACTACGACCACCGAAGTCTCAACTGCGATGTCGTCAATCTCGTATAACCAAGACTGTGGCCCAGGATCGACCTGCGAGAGCTACAACGACTGCGCCGACGAAAACTGTGGCTATTCTTCGATTTTTGAGACAGACGTGACTGATGATCTTCGGCAGGAACAAGCTACCACGGCTTCCATAACACTCTCACATAATTCGGAATCGGAAACGTCAGTGACTACGACCACCGAAGTCTCAACTGCAATGTCGTCAATCTCGTATAACCAAGACTGTGGCCCAGGATCGACCTGCGAGAGCTACAGCGACTGCGCCGACGGAAACTGTGGCTATTCTTTGATTTTTGAGACAGACGTGACTGATGATCTTTGGCAGGAACAAGCTACCACGGCTTCCATAACACTCTCACATAGTTCGGAATCGGAAACGTCAGTGACTACGACCACCGAAGTCTCAACTACAATGTCGTCAATCTCGTATAACCAAGACTGTGGCCCAGGATCGACCTGCGAGAGCTACAGCGACTGCGCCGACGAAAACTGTGGCTATTCTTCGATTTTTGAGACAGACGTGACTGATGATCTTTGGCAGGAACAAGCTACCACGGCTTCCATAACACTCTCGGATAGTTCGGAATCGGAAACGTCAGTGACTACGACCACCGAAGTCTCAACTGCGATGTTGTCAATCTCGTATAACCAAGACTGTGGCCCAGGATCGACCTGCGAGAGCTACAGCGACTGCGCCGACGAAAACTGTGGCTATTCTTCGATTTTTGAGACAGACGTGACTGATGACCTTCGGCAGGAACAAGCTACCACGGCTTCCATAACACTCTCACATAGTTCGGAATCGGAAACGTCAGTGACTACGACCACCGAAGTCTCAACTGCGATGTTGTCAATCTCGTATAACCAAGACTGTGGCCCAGGATCGACCTGCGAGAGCTACAGCGACTGCGCCGACGAAAACTGTGGCTATTCTTCGATTTTTGAGACAGACGTGACTGATGACCTTCGGCAGGAACAAGCTACCACGGCTTCCATAACACTCTCACATAGTTCGGAATCGGAAACGTCAGTGACTACGACCACCGAAGTCTCAACTGCAATGTCGTCAATCTCGTATAACCAATACTGTGGCCCAGGATCGACCTGCGAGAGCTACAGCGACTGCGCCGACGAAAACTGTGGCTATTCTTCGATTTTTGAGACAGACGTGACTGATGATCTTCGGCAGGAACAAGCTACCACGGCATCCATAACACTCTTGGATAGTTCGGAATCGGAAATTTTAGTGACTACGACCACCGAAGTCTCAACTGCAATGTCTTCAAACTCGTATAACGAAGGCTGCGGCCCAGGATCGACCTGCGAGAGCTACAGCGACTGCGCCGACGAAAACTGTGGCTATTCTTCGATTTTTGAGACAGACGTGACTGATGATCTTCGGCAGGAACAAGCTACCACGGCTTCCATAACACTCTCACATAATTCGGAATCGGAAACGTCAGTGACTACGACCACCGAAGTCTCAACTGCAATGTCTTCAAACTCGTATAACGAAGACTGCGGCCCAGGATCGACCTGCGAGAGCTACAGCGACTGCGCCGACGAAAACTGTGGCTATTCTTCGATTTTTGAGACAGACGTGACTGATGATCTTTGGCAGGAACAAGCTACCACGGCTTCCATAACACTCTCGGATAGTTCGGAATCGGAAACGTCAGTGACTACGACCACCGAAGTCTCAACTGCGATGTCGTCAATCTCGTATAACCAAGACTGTGGCCCAGGATCGACCTGCGAGAGCTACAGCGACTGCGCCGACGAAAACTGTGGCTATCCTTCCATTTCTGAGATAGACGTGACTGATGATCTTCGGCAGGAACCAACTACCGCGGCTTATATAACATCTTCGAATAGTTTGGAATCGGAAACTTCAGTTACTGCCTTCACCGAAGCCTCAACGGCGATGTCCTCAATTGCGAATAACGAACACAAAATCGTTAACTATCTTCCACCTCCTGTCTTCGAAAGACCCACACCAATGACTGATCAGCCTATCGATCCTTTTGAAGCGAGCACCACGTCACTTGCATCATTGTATGACATTCCGAACGCCGGCTTTGACAAACTCACCACAACGTCCTTTCACGAAATCACGACCTCAGCGCTATCAGACGTCAAGTCACCTGAATTCACAGAAGACATCTCGATCTTGAGCGTGACGATGAATCACGATATAGTACACGATGTAGAGACCGGTGATCAGACGGTGGATTTCTCGCCAGCTAATGATGATTCGTATTTCAGCCCTAGCGATTCAGATGAAACAAGCAAATCGAACGCTTCCGACGAAACATCAGTGTCCTGTGAAAGTGGGGGGTCCTGCGTTTATTCGATACTCTTTGAGCGAACAACAAACTCTTGGGAAGACGAAACCAGCATTGAGACCGAAACCCGTAGAGACGGCAAAAAGACTAATATTGAACAACTTCCCGTGACTTTGACGACCGACACCGGTTACATTCAGATTACGAAATTCGGCAGTTATGATAGTGTGGAATACCTTGCTGACAAAAATGTGGCGTCCACCACTAAGACCGGCGAAACTCATAACGGAGACGAGTTTTCGCCACGCGTGACGATTGTTGGTTTGCTAGATTTCGAAAGTAATCGAGCGACTCAGTTACCTTCTTGCGATTCTAACTCAGAAAATTGCAGTTATACTAGGGAAAGCACCAACTCATCTTGCGACAAAGAGTCTGGTGGCTGCTCTCCAGACAACTTAAAAATCTGTGACAGTGATTCAACTGGCAGTTGTGCTTCACCACAGCACGCTCGAGATTTCCCTGAATTACCATCAATGACAAGCTCAACCCCCATTGAAGTCAGTAACACTTCAACGACCATGAATGATGTACCAACAATTCTTTTAAAGCAGAGACACAAGTTGGGACTGAGGATCAAGATACTGCTTGAGCATGTAGATGACAATAAAGAGAAGCAGAAGCTAGTTGAGGTCAATAAGCATTTACTGTTTCGTGAGCAGGCGGATGAACAAACGGACCAGACACTGATTAATCAAATCGGGGCGTTGAACAACAATATTGACATTCAGACCGTCCAAGCATTATTCAATTGTTCGACTGTAGAAAAGCTCGCTGGAGATCTGGGTAATATTTCAGCTGAATATCTCGCGTTGCACGGTGGAGCCAAAAGTATAGGCGTTAACAATTCCAGGAACTCACACTGGCGCAAGAAAAGGGACGTGAGTTCACTGTCCAAACGAGACGTGGATTCAAATTTGAAAATGAGTCTGCCAGAAATAGTCGCTGATATTCATGCCGGATTGGATCACGTTATGAGTCAAATACCGTCAGAACACGCAGTGGTTAAACGGAGCGGAAGAATGATAGAAAACGAGATCCCACAATCTCACATACTGGAACTCATATCGAATCCGCAGGATAATCGCATCCACGCTAGAATTAAAAGAAACATAGGTATCCATGATGTAGCAATTAATGAAAAAGATATGCCGAAAGACCTTCAGGAAGTTGGTCACTGGTCCAACGAGGGAGTAAGAAGGGGATTGAACAGCGGTTACGTTCGGACTCTCACTGAGTTTACTATTTACAGGGGTCCATAAGCACAGTGCTAAATATAGGATAGACCAACGATAATTGTATTCTAAACGATCGTGCAAATAAAGAGTTATGTAGTTACACACGAGTCTTGTACCACGTGGTAAAAATGATGTATTTAGGTTGATCCACATTTGAAACGATACTTTATTTGTTCAATTATTTTACTCAACAAAAATCTGACTAATTTGATTAATCACGAAGCTATGTGTGAAATACAAACTTGGAATTAGACCGGATAAATGTGCGATTTCGCGTAACTATAGCTGCCAACACGTCATAGCAATAAGTCAATTTTATTCACAATAAAATATTTTTAAGTGATTCCCATGCATGTTCTCAGTCTAATTTGTACAGGTATACGCAGACGGTGCGACGCACTTTGACTTTGTCGGATTAAAGATCGTTGTTGTTGGACAAGTGAATTCTTCCATGGTAAAACTTCCGTCACTGTTCAGGGTGCAGAAATAATACGTTTTACACGTTGTGTCCGTAGTTATCGCATATCTACCATATGCAGTGCAGGCAAATATTGTAGTAGTTGCAGCTTCGGTAGTGGTTGCAGCTTCGGTAGTGGTTGCAGCTTCGGTAGTGGTTGCAGCTACGGTAGTGGTTGTAGCATCGGTGGTAGTCGTAGAATCTGTGGTAGTTGCAGAATCTGTGGTAGTTGCAGCATCAGTGGTAGTTGCATCGTTGGTGCAGGTATAGGCACTTGAGTTAACGCACTTCGCAACTGTTGGGTCAAACACCGTCGTCGTTGGGCAAGTTTCATTGTACCGGGTGTAGGTCCCGTCATCTTCAGGAAAGCACAAGTAATAGGACTGACAAGTTGTGTCCGTAGTTATAGCATATCTGCCATACGTAGTGCAGTCATATGCTGCTGTTGTGGTGGTTTCTGTTGCCTCAGTGGTCGTTGAATCTTCTCCATTTGTACAAGTATAGGAACTCGAGTTAACGCAATTCGCTGTCGTTGGATCGAAAAGCGTCGTCGTTGGGCAAGTTTCATTGTAAACGGTGTATGTCCCGTCGTCTTCAGGAAAGCACAAGTAATAGGACTGACAAGTTGTGTCCGTAGTTATAGCATATCTGCCGTACGTCGTACAGTTATATGCTGCGGCCTCGGAGGTTGGAATCAATGCTGCGATGCTCGCAGCGATCTGTTAGAAATGAAATTCGACTTTACGGAAATTCAAGATTTTTTAGCATTCAAAAACGAGTTCGATTATTAGATATGAGATACGTACAATTACAGCAAAGACCTGCTTCTCCATGATCACTTCAAGCGACGTTGATATACTCCTGAAGAATGATCGAACGATCGGGCGAATAGTCTGCTTTATATCGGTTAATAAGCTGAGTAATTCATAGATTGTATGTTTATTGAACCAGTAAGTAAGTCACGTGTGTCATTTAATTATTACATCCAGAATTGTCAGGGTCGTATTTGCCAATAATTAAATTGATAACGTTATGTTATCTCTCTTTCAGAGTTTTTGAAATTTTATAATTAGATACACATCACGTCTTGCAGCTCGAATGTATTCAAGAGAGTCCTGCCACAAAGGTTGCCGGATATCAATACTGTCGCGAAATTCTTCCAATTCCATATTCACGAGGGCAGCCATCTCATTGAATTTCGGTTTCCATTTTGCGAGCGATAATTTTATTCGTATAGATTGCGAATAGGTGAAAGCAGGAGATTCGTTATGAATTCGTTAGTCGTCTTAAGACCTAATTCAGATTCCGTCGAGCAGATGTTCGCCGACTTGGTTCGTTGGTCGGCTTAACTCGCAACTTGCGCTATCGTCTTTGCGTACACGCGAAAGTAAAAGTCACCTCGTGAGTTGACCCAGGCTTTTCTCGAGGCTTGACACTCGTTGCTATTTCAATCACGTTGAACCGGTCCGTCTTCCAATTGCACTCGCATTAATTTACTCAGCTGCGACATGCCTATACCGCCTACACAAACTAAGGAAAAAAGTCAGTGCATTGACAATAAAATATTTATCAAGCATACATACGCTCGATTTATGGAGTACTGAAAATAACGCGCCCTGCTAACGCAGCGGTGGATTTCGCAGATAAGATATCTTGGCAGTCGTAATAATAAAAAAATTTATTTACTCTCGATTCGACCAAGGATTTTTCGTCACCGTATTTCCGTCTTATTCTTTGTAAACCCAGGTCTGAAAACCTAAAAAGTTACAAAACCTTCATAAATCGCAGGAAAGTATATTTGTCAGTAAATGGCTTGCTCGCGATGCTCCGGTTGTCAACGACTTTCGTTTCGTTTACCTTTCGTTTGAATTTTCAACACGTTTGCTTCAACGCGGCGTCACGTTTGCAGTTAGTTACTGTTTCTTTCATTTTATACCTGTCTTGATACAATCTTTTGGCTTCTCCGTTAGCTACCGACACATATCATCAATCATTTTGCCATCCCAAACGGTTTTTAGCTACATTAACGTCTCATCTGACACTCACGGTGACAACGATAACGAACACGACTGACAAAAAGGTACATAATACCAGAGGAGGCCATCAAACTCATGACTACTTTCACGTCACTTTCTGGCGATTTTGTATTCCGCAGGAGCGAGTGCTATCCGAAGATTTCCTCATTCTACTACGCGATCCGATCGTTTGCTCGCAGTCTGTCAACGCCAGTGTTAGGTGCGGCTTTTTCGAGGATCAGTACGTCCCTGAAATATTTATTACACATTATTATATTACGAATTCTAACCTGCTGCGCAATGGTTAGGTATCGTTGCCTATGGTATGAACGCTGTGACGATGCTATTGGACGACTACGAGATAAGCATAGAGTATTTTTCGTTCCTCGACACTGCACTATTGAGGATCGGAATTTGAGATAAGATCATTTCGGTGAATCATACTTTCTTCTTCGTCTTAATGGTTCGGTCAGATTCCTGCGAAAAGAAATAATCACCTGTCTGGAATTCGTTTGTCGAATGCCGCGCAGCCCCTTTTTCGGAGGGATAAGTCAGGGTAAAAAATGATGGCGTCGATCGTTGCTGGCCATTCCCTGAGACCCGAGCAGCTAGCAGGTAAAATATCACCTGTTTAAAGTGTTCACGGTGGGCAGGTATGCGGGTGGGTGTTTGTTCAGGTATCCTTAGACCTGGGACCGGCGGCAGCCCCCCTCCGAAAGAAATGGAGCCGAGGACCACTAGAAGTAGCCTTCGCATGCCTCGTCGAAGGAGAGAATCATGCGTACCAGGGTTTTCGTCGTGGATATAAGCAACCCGGGGTACGGGGACGACCGACTCTCTCTTTGACCCTCACCAAGAGCTCGTCTACCTAGTGCTTACACATAATTTCATTCTTCGACATCCTTTCGTTTTGGAACAACGCGCGCTGCACCATCGGTATCTATCGAAGCGTTGTGTTACGTTGATTACCAAAATTTTAGAATCATCTTATTCTCAGTTTGTACATGTTTAAACTCATTTTGCATTTAGCTAAGACGTGGAAAAATATTTCATATCTATGATCCTCATCTCGGATGATTTGATTTATGCATTTTACCTGTTTCCAATTGTGTGTTCAACGTTTGTGATTAAATTCGGTGTTTCGCAGTTAATGTGTGATGCTACAACATAAGGAGAGTTAAAATGGATATCAAGCTTGTGAGTAATTATACAAATTCTGATCACAGACGTTCCTCAGTCTTGTTCTCTGCATGTTAATAAACCTGATCATTATTAAAGACGGTGCCTGTGGCATGATTTTCTATGCAATGTTGTCCCCGTCAGGTGATATCCTTAAAAATGATTCTATATAAGACATTTTGACTGTAACACCGAGTCAAAGGAGGAAATAAATCTCATTTTGTCACGTTTATTATAGAATTTTCATAATCGCGTTTCAGCTGATCAATCGATGGCATACGTATATGGGGCAGAAGAAAGTGTCTCAATATCTGTTTGTCTGTTTGTTATTCTCTGGGCAAGGACTCTCAGCGAATCAGCAATCGTTGAATCCGTCAACCGATATACGTGCGATTGAATGAAGTTCGACGTTTCGCACTGCAGCCGCGTTTCTGCAGACGTATGTATCTGGGTTTGGTTTGAGTCCAAAAGGAAACTGCGCGATACGTGACCTTAATAGTAAATGCAACATAGTCGTTCACACTTTTCTCTCCTCAATTCTCGAGTTGCATCGGTGATGAGAATTTCGAATGGTCGTGGTCTTCGAATTCGACACAGTTTTCGTTTTTCAATGAACACAATATGTCGCCCGTACAGTCGAAAGCCGACATTGACGAAATTCGACATGGTTCTAACAATTATCGGGAGTACTCTAACTCGGGGTCCTCACGTGCTGCTGATGCGTGCCCGCAGTGTCTCTTCCTCTTCTACAGCTTCTGAGCTTCCGTACAGCTCTCGCATGAACCGCCAACCCACTTACCTACATTACACAGCGTCATCCCGTGCTGTACTTACGGATATATTATACACACACTTCACGTGTCCGTATAGTCACTCACGCTACAGCCAGTGGTACTTACGGATTGTCGTTACCTGCATTGCGGCTCGTTATCGTTCGCGTGTTGACTGTTGTCGATCTTATGTCACGCGCTTTGAAACTTTCATCTCTATATATCTCTTCTTCGACCATGACCCGATCTCATTCGAGTTTTCCATACAAGGATCATTCGGATGCAGGTCCAATTCAGGTCTGAGATCCAGTTCTCAGGGCCATGGCGAATCAGAGAGTTCATGATATTTATAACATCTTATGCAATTTATTCTTGATTATTATACTATGCACAAAAACTTAAAGTATGCGATTTTTTTTTTTTACTATCGAGTTGAATAAGGTGATGATTCATTATCGACCAGAAACTTTTAATTGGTCTCCATAAGCCTGTAAAATAATAAACCAAACCCCAGTTATAGCAAGACACATGTATAAGTCTGGCTCTGACATTGACTCTGACACTGGTTCTGAACATACATTTGAAATCTATTGGTGAGAAAAAAAAAATGGCACAGATGAGATAGAAGAATGTGTATTACGAGGGCAAAGAGAATAGAAAAATAGAGAGATAAGATTACCTGGTGCTTGAGCAGCGTGCGAAACTCTCACGCACCAGCTCTCCCTCTTTTCTTCTCTCTCTTGTTATCTCAGTATTTTCTCCGCTTCCGCGTGCTTCAGGGCCTTCTTGAATGAAACTATATCTACAGAGGCAGATAAGTGCATAAGGAGAGCAAGAGGCCGTATCATTCGACGATAAACCGGAAACAGTCGTAGGAAAGTGAACTTCGTGCTATTGACGTGAATATTAATTATAAAGCTATCCGAATATTCGAATATATGTTATGACTATGATAGTTTAGCAAGTCCTAGGCTTTGCATACTACGGAATAATTCGACACTCTGTATAACCGTATAATAGAGACATATCAATAATGATCACAAAAGTCAACTACTACCATTGTAATCTCGAAGAACGAGACTCGAAACATAATTCACGTTGGCATCTAACAGCAAAGTTTTTTCATAGTGCCATTCACCTATGCCGATAAATTGCGACTTGCAAAATTATACGAAGTTTCTTGTTATGAGTTTAGAAACTGCACGTTACTATATAGCTCCAATCAGACTAGTCGTATTGCAGATGTGACATTAGTTTTCACGCAAGTAAATTACCATGATTAAATATAACGTGGAACAAGGAAAATAAACATGAAGAAACCAACCGTTTCCCCGAGATACGACTGGAAAGACGCAGTAATTTCTTTGTCACCATTAGTAGTACTTATCGGTAGTAGGACTGAAGGGGAAACTGGTACACGGTCGTGTTAGTATAGAAATCGATCTCCAGCTGCAATCTCGATGTGTACGAGTCTACTTACTCTCTATGAGACCGTGCGTGAATTTCTAATTAAACAGTAAATACAGAATGAACATGTCAGTGTGCAGGTAACAGCCTGGTACGATGGCTGGGAACACACTGCGAACGATGCTCCGATTTTCATGTTACTACTCAATAGCCGAAATTCCGTAACAATTCAATTACTTTGTTTGAAGGAAGTTTTAACTTGCCGTGACATTTTATCATGAGATATTAATTGTTGTAATATCGAGAGTACCCGCGTTTGTATTTTCTTACGGTAGCCGCACTCCGACGCGTTGAAACGAAAGTAATGCCGATGCGAGTTGTAGCGCTAATTTACCAGCAACTCTTGCATTGGCTACTTGGGGCGTTGGAGATAACTGCAGAGATAACGAAGCTAAGGTACAGAGCCACAGGGCCTGAGAACTCTTCCACTTTCATTGACCCCAGACTTCTAATCTCTGGGAACCGCGGCTGTGGCCACGATGGATTAGACGTACTTACCACGAATTTTCCTCCATCTACCAAAAATTACCCGTCAACTCAGAGTTTCTACTAATTAAATGTCAGTCTGTGGTTTAACACCTCGGCGTTAGTCGACTTAAAAGGGTTTGAGGCGAAAGCGAATGATTTCGACTTGCCTAATTAGCTTGATTTCACGCCTTAACCACCACTCGAAGGTTGGTCTGGACCATCCTGCAGCTGCATAAACAATTCCACGTGAAAACATTATTCTAGTAAAGCCCACGAGACGTGCAGTACTTAGCAGAGCACGGCCATGCAGGCAGGTTCTCACGGCGTGGCCCACTTAAACGTGGTTTCCTTGTTCTACACTCGACGCATCCGCACGTTATATGATCGCTTCACTAGCTTTAACACCGTCTTCTATCATCCAGACGCGGATCAAGCACCAGAATCATCTTTCACAATCAGCAGCTACACTGCTTTTCTCGCAGTTACCTGTAGTTGCATCGAGTCCAATTTTACCGCCAATAATGCATCTGACCGTGTTCATAAGTACGCCTACTTTACGAGCAACCGATACCCGGGTAATAACCAGGGGCATCGATAGCACGTACAGTGTTGGCGCAATGTAATCGTCTATGCAGCCAGCACACTTTAGCGAATCGATTCCGTTCACCGGTGGTTGGCTAAGCCTCGACTGCGTGACCAATAATAGAAACAGGGATGAAAATTTTTCTGGAAGTAAGAATTTGTAATTGATTTCGTTTCAGAATTCCACCTGGGTGGCTCTGGTACTTGCCGTTCTCGTTCTTGTCATCGCGACGAGTTCCGCTGGCCACAGGAGTCGCGGATCGGGCAGAATCGCTTACAGAGGTCACAATCGACGGGAAGTTCGCGACTACCTCGCCCCGCCGTCACAAAACGCTTTCGACACGAGCTACGGAATTCCGTCGCGCCGGCCGTCTCCGCTGATACCCTATCGACCTGGCAGATACTTGGACCCTCCTCCAACTCCGTCGACCGAAGCACCGGGCTACTTTTCCAGGTTCATGAGCTGGATTAATCCATGGGGAGGAACTACAACAGTCGCGCCATCCGGCTACCTACCTCCAGAGGTCAAGGCGAAAGAAAACAAATGCAGTCCGTGCAACAAGATACCCTGGAACCCGATGGCAAATAACGGTCAGCACGATGCATACGGGTCAGGCACGACGAACGTAGAGATCCAACCTAGCGATGGTCAGGAGGGGAAGAACAACGGTGGTTCATTCACATTGAGCTACTCGGAAGGCATCCGTATCCCTGACTTCAGCTATGGACGTCCCACCAGCCCGCAAACCGAAGGTTTGCAACCGCCACCGGCGGACTTGAGCACATCACCACCGATTCCGTTTCCTTATTTATATCCAGGCCCAATGCCGCCCCTCTTCAAGGCCAAGCCGTTCCACTCTTCGTCGGATTTCTTCAAGCCTACGCCTTCCATCCAACTGACATCAGGTCTGCCAGAATTTACTCCCGAGTCAATACCGAACTTTTCCGGCCCCGAGCAACAGCATCTTGACGATGGACACGTGGACGTTCTGCCCCCAGGCGCAGAGGTCGATATTTCAGGTCATGGTACCGAAATTCGTGACACGCCACCCCCTGGATACGGGGGATCGTCTTTCGAAAGTGAAGGGTATCACGAAATCGGGTACGGAAGCACCACACTGAACGTTGACCAGTCAAAGACAGTTACGGCCGGCTACAATGTTCAGCCCCCAGTGACCGTTGAGGTAATTCATAGCGTTCCTGCAGCTGAATTTTCGGCGCCAGTAGATCACCCTGTACACTATGAGGAGTCACCGATTATTGATCTGAGCAAAGATGATCAGAGGGAACCCCAGGGTGCGGTGCAGCAAAATGGCGACAGTGATTATACGCCCGGATTAAATCCACCGCCGAATGAAGCCGTCTATTCCTACAATAGCAATAGCGGAGATTCACTCACAACGGTCGCAGCGAAGGATGAAAGTCGTAAAAACTCCTACGGTATTCCCGTGAACAATAATCTACTCGCGGACTCACTGGCTGCTTCATCTTCTACAAACGGAACCAGTTTTTCACCCACGCCGTCTTACAACATTCTAGGTGTCGACGAACTCCCCGTCAGTCATGAAACCGCCAAATCAAACGCTTACGAGAGCTTTCCACCCTCGACGGAGAAACTTTTAATATCTGTCCAAAATTCAGAGCAGAATTTTCAAGAACCGAGCAAACAGCCACTGAATGGCTCTACTCTACAACAGCAGACTCCGCAGAATCATGGGAAGATCGTCGACAGTTATCAACAGAACATAAAACAACCGTCCAGCGGTCAGTCAGCCGTCATCCAAAATCCAGAACCTCTTGTCTCGTATCGCCCCGATTCGCTCTACGTACCTTATCCCCCGTATTCTGGAACTAACACCCAACAGGTAGGCGTCAAATCCACTGGAAACTCCCAGCCGCCCGTAGCCATAGGTCCAACCACCGAGGAGCCGTTCTTAGATGCTCTGCTCAAATCGTACGACAATTTCAAACAGGAGATGGCTGTGAAGGACTATCAGGAAAGATTGAGGACAGAGAGCCAGCAGAATCAGGGATCATGGAATTCGCCTTCACTCAGAGGCACGACTTGGGTCTCGCAACCGCAGCCGAGTTTCGCAGTGCCGGGGAGCATAAATCCCAGCGTTTTCCCCGGTGGGAATACGATCAACTCCCAGAACCAGCGGCAACAGTCGGGAGTCAAAAAAAACAAGCAGGTGATTGAGAAGTGTTGTTGTGTATTTTATCATTATCATAAGTATCGATAACCGTATGGGATCGGAGATGTCATACCTCATGTCATATGCTTTACACCATTTTTTCTTCCAGGTACAGATCATAATTCCTTACACCTCACAGTACACGCCGAGTCCATTTCAGCCTGTCCCGGATGATTGGAGTGGCCGCGGTTCCCTTGAACAAACTCAAGGAAGGAAAGTTCCTGTAATTGATGAAGCAGATCACAACTATGTTGGACAAGAGTCTCAGAATGTTGAGATTAAGAGGCCATTGAAGCCCTTGGAAAACCTGTTATCTAAAGAAATTTCCAAGAAACCATTTGTCAAGCAGGAAAACAATTCCATCGACGTCACGAGGCTTCAGAAGAACATCGACAATTGGACTATTCAGGTGAGCGAAGGTTTCGAATGTTGTTCCTTACGGCTTTTGCATTTCCCACATTCTTAATTGTGATTCATTTACTTTAGGAATACTCGCGTGGAATGACTTCGAGCACCGCTCTACCTAGTTCTTCGCATCCTTACCTTCTGCCGTCTAAAAAAATACCACATGAATACTTGACCAGCACTCAGTCCTCGGCTCCCCAGGAAAGGATTGACACGAATCAGTCCGACTTAGCCGGCCTTAACTACAATGATCTCGAACACGAAGGTGCTGCAAGTGGCCGTGTCGATGTTCCTCATATTCAGGTTACTCTTCTGAGCATTTAATCCACCACAATTACCATCCGTATATTGATTCCTATAAGTTGAAATTCGTGACTCGAGATTTATTTAGCAGATGGAATCAGTCGGTGAAGGTCAGAGGAAGAAGGACTAATGATGTGCAAAAACATCACACACAACGTAAATGCAAAACAAGGCAGTTTTTTTCTCCTTCTGACCTTCACCGACTAATTTAATCTTCTTAATATACTGACTCCAAAACTCAACACTTGTTTTTTGACTAGGTATTTCGCGTCGAGAGCGTGTCTAAGTCAACTGAGACCGATAAAAGCCCGATAACCGCGTCCACAACAACAGAGAGTACGACCTCCGCATCTTCACCTTCATCTTTCACATCGACGTCACCAACGACGACGACGACTCAACAGTCATGGGCTGAGCTTCCGGTGTCTATTTCACCGCACAACAACGAACGAGTTTACGTTGTCACGCCACAGCCGGTGAGAACGTCCAAATCAGAAAAATATGAGGCAATCGAGAGAGCCTACCAGGTGCTACCCCAGGCGGTTAATAATCTGGCATCCGCGTCTGTGAGCGCTCCCGAAGATTCCCCCCTTTGGGGAATTATGGAACACGAAAAATACGCGAGAAACGACGAAAGAAACCCGAACGCTACCGTTCCGATTCTCTATTCCGGACATTCTAAGGCAAGCATTGATTATCCGACCCAGAACCAAGTTTCGCGATTTTAACACGAAAACGCGAAAAACTAGAATACCTCTTACTTGGATAACTCATATCTCATTTTTTCAGGTTTCCAACGCAAAACATTGACCGTCTTAAAAGATGATCCACGACTGCTCAAACTGTCGAAGTAATTTACGATTGAAACAATTTTCGAGTGAACGTGAAGCTTATATAGTATTTATACGTAGATAAAATATCATATTGTGATTTCTGTGCGAATGATTTGTGCATGGTGTAGATGGACAACTTGGGTTGCCTACAATAAGACTGTGTTTTGACATTAATGTAATTGATAACGTAGTTTTTAGTTAGATTATATTAATCCTATGCTTAAAATGTAAATGCGCAATAGTCATGTCCTGTGTATATTCCTTGTGCAGCAAGTTTTCCTTTTTCTTGCTGAAAAGGACCTAATTGCCAGTTATATAATGTATTGTACACGTGTGCATTCTGCACACGTACACTGTAAAGTCGAGATAAGTAAACGGCGAATTTTCAAGCTTCAAAATAACACGTGCCTTTCAAACGTAGACAGTCGTAATCCTCTTCTATCGTTGCTTCTATTAGTCATCAACTTGATCATTTGACAACTCGACGACGTAAAGATTTACAGCACTAACGTAACTGCTAGTCGCTATCTGCGGAGCGCTTTCTCTGTTCGCCATAAAATCGGTTCACAGTTTAATTTTCATTCCTTGCAGTTCGTCTTTTATTCATCTAGTTAAGAAAAATCTCTTATACTGCTTTAACGTGACAAGATTTCTTACCCAAATGGACAAGGAAGCTGAGATGGCTTTTGAGTTTTTTGTTTCATCCTGAGCCGCGTTAGTGACGAGAGGAAGTGAGATCGAGGAATGTTATTCAGACGTGTTGAGCACTTAATATCATGGGAACTCCAAGCCGGAAGTCGATGAGAAAAACTGACATTGTCTTTCCTGCCTCTCGACCACCATTGAGATTCTCTGCGTGTAATTCGACGGCCTACGAAACGTGAGATAAAAACCACAGGGAAACGTAGAAATCCGAAAAAAGTGGTTAAAAAATGTCTGGAGCACCAGTAAAACCTAAGATTAAGTTTTGCTGCGTCTTTTTTTTTTATTTTTCTGTCGCTTATGAGGTTAAGGTGAGTAAATGAGAGAGTCCGTGGGTACCTTAGAGAAGATTTTATTCGCTACGCTGATGATTACCGCTGAAACAACCAAAATAATTAAATTTTTCTTTTCACTGATGTTCTGTATCTATGCGGTTATGCAAACAAAATAGTAAATATGTATCTGAATGTATATATAATGTGTATTACATGCAGGTATGGCGAACCGTGGCCCAGTTAAATAGTGAAAAGAGCCTGAGTTGATAATTCTGCTTCCGTCTTCTACGATGTGATGGCTTCATCATTATTTTCAGCATTCTTTGACCGTCTACTCATTATCTTACGTACGATTATTTCCAACGTCCACATCATCACGGTGATACTGGTTATCCCGTTTATGAACAGTAAGCACAAGTCGTAGTTTCCCGTCTTGTCCCTCAGAAGACCTACGATGAAACACAAAAATCACATTTTCTCCCATAGCGGATTTCCAGTATTCTATTAACAGCTATAATAGCACTCCAATGAAATCTTGTCTATAAGTTCTGTTGATAATCAGTGAAGTCCCAAGGGTATATTTTGAAAACTTACCGAGCAAAGGACCAAGGATTAAAAGTATGATTCCGTTGGTCACCATTTGGATCCCAGTAGCTGACGCGAGTTTTTCTATTGGTATATAACTGGCGAGTGTCAATGACATGTAAACGGATCGAACCCCCTTCGCAACGCCAAGACCAAATCCAATGATCACAACACTTCGGAAATTTCCAGCTAAGAAAAGACCTACAGAGAAAAAACGATACCTCATCTGTAAAGACGCTGGGTCACATGTGGTCCTTGGATCTATAAAACTTTGCTCTTTTTAGACCATTACTTACTCAGTCTCGTGGCAATCAGCATGATTAGACTGAGAAGGTACATGACCCTAGGCGGTTGTTTGAGAAACTCCCCAATGAATGGGGCGAGCGCTCTGAAGATCAGATCTGTAATTGCCACACAGCTCATCACCGTAGCAATCTGCTCCGTGTTCAAGCTCATGTCGCTTAGGATGAAAGGTGTCAGAATTGAAAAGTTCAACTCGGCAAATACCGCTATCGACATGCCGAGCATTATGCTTACGTAGACAGGATCACGAAGTAGATCTAAATCGAAGAAGACGACCACCGAATGCAGCATGCGACTTATTCTCGACTTCTTGTTTTTGATCTCCTTCTGTTCGCGGTTTCTGAAAATGCGTAGCTACGTACTATCGATAACTAGTTAAGAATGGCGGGTTGGGACTTACGTCTGCTTATCATCATCATTCTCAAAATCATCCTCCTCCTCGTGAACAGTTTCCACCTTCTTCTTTTGCATTAGGACTTGGGACTCACTAGCCCTTCGCTCATCGTCTTTTCCACCTTCGAATATCTTTATGCTGCTACCCAGATTGATTGTGTCCAAGCTTTTCCCTGCAATAATTGAAAATTTGCGTAAGATCTTGCTGGTGTGGGTGCCACAAAATATTCAAACTCATCTGCAGCTTATCGAAAACTCACCAGAGCTCCACCATTTGTATGTAGGATCGGAACGTTCCACAGGCGTAGTGGTTGTTGACGAACCGTCTACCTGGCTGACACTCCTTCTATATGGTTTTTTGGCTGCTTAAAACCGTGGTTATCATATCATTGTCGGCTCTTGTAAGAGACATTAGGCAGTTTATTGCATTTCATGGCGCATTACCTGTATTCACCGTGTAAGTTATTGACTGCTTTCTTGGCACGAGGGTTTCAAAGCCGTAGAGGCTACCGGAATCAACTTCGTGATCAACGCTAGACATGGTAAGTATGCGTTTTCGTTCAGTTGCTACTATGTCCTCGTTAGATCTGCTGATGCTGTGCCGGCTGTTCTTTCTACCTTCAAAAATTAATTTCATTCCTAGGCGTTAGTTAATTTATATTCAAGAAAATTTTCATTTCATCATTTTATCTTTAACTATTATTCATCATGAGGATGAAAAAAATTTAATGGATTTGAACGTAGAAACAAATATAATACTTCAGGAACACGTCATGCTTAAGACGTCATATCAGGTACTTCGCTGATAATGAACCGTAAAAAATGTAATGAAATGACTATCAGAAACACGGTTCTGAGATTACATCTAACACACGCTTGAATTGTGTTCAATATGACGGATCTTGTAATTGCAAGAAAGCTGATTTGCTCAAAATAGTTCGTCAGACATCTGCGTACCAACCTTTCTCCTCAGTTTCGACGAGCTTTGGCATAGCTTCCGGGTCTGATTCCTGAGTGTCCTCTATCAGATGCCATTCTATTGGCTGCAAAAGAAGAGCTGCTACCAGCAAGTGAAGACACAAGCCGCCCAAGATAAAAGTTGTTCCCTGTCCTCCATAAGAAAAGGAAATGACACAGAGAAAAAATGTTAATTGTTTCCTCGCCTTTGTATCAACAAACTGATACACAATGAAAGAATTCTTTATGCAAATCAGTTCTTCGTTGTTAAAGATACTGCGATACGTACCGTAACATCGTATTTCAACAGCAGAATCGATATTAACTGGGGTACAACAATTGGGCCTAGTCCATTTAGAGTCATCGCCAAGCCCACAGCTCGACCTCTTTTTTTCATGAAGTAGGAGTTCAGAGATAGAGAAAATGCCGAATTCATTACGGAGGTGCTGATAGCTGGAATGTTGATTGAGAGTGAGTTAATTTTTTCACTTTCCATACACGTCACAGCAATTATGCTCTACTTTGAACTCACAGCATATAACGCCGTAGGTGATGATGAAGTAAATAAACGAGTTTGCCCAGGCACATAGCGTTAGTCCTAATGCGTAGAATATGGCTGCACATACCGCGACTTTTCTGCATCCAAAGTAGCGAAGAAGTGGACCATTAGCGAGGCCCAAGGCCATCCCACAAGCGGAGTTAACATTTAAAATAATAGAAATGTCCGTTCCAGACATGCCAAGGTCCGCGCAGGTGCCTCTGAAAAGCAGCCCGAATCCTTGCATTACAGGAATTGTACACATCTGAAGGAACAAGAATTTGGCTAAAACTATTTCTGACTGAAAACCACGTATAATTTCAATGAAATAAAACTTACCCCGTTTATAGCATAAGCTACAACGATCAGCCATCCCCAACCTCCATCCGGTGGAACAAGCCTTTTCGACATGATGACTTCACTTTGATTTTTGCACTCACGTTTCTTCATTTCCTCTATTTATTTTTAAATTACAATTCTGACCATTTAGTTTGCCAGTACAGATCATTCGGATATCACGGTTAATAAAATAGCTGTCAAAATGATCTTGTCAATTTTGCAATGATAACATTTCAAGAATCCGACCATGAATAACTATACTCCTTTTTATGGTAAATGTTTTATTGTTATGTTATAAGATACCGGGTCTATCTATTGCAAGACCAGGGCGTGTTAACGAATCTCGAAGGTACGTATGCTTCGTCACGACTCGTAGACCGTTTGAATTAAAGTATTTTCGCATTTACACCTGTTACTGGCGATAAATGATACAATGACTGGTATTATTCACTCTTCGACCGATATCTGAATAAATTTACCGTGTCCACGTACTGGGCCGATACAAGAGATAAGCTTTCGTCTAATCTAATCGGCTCGCTTATTCTGACCTTCACAGTCGCGTCATAATCTGTAACTACTTTGAAGATAAAAATCTTTGGCATTATTCGACACCAAAACTTGGCGTAACAATTCATAATTCGCTGATCTTATCTGGCTATGAAAAAAAAAAATGTCAGATTTTTGATTAATTTTAATCTCTTTTTTCCGCCGTCCCGCATAAAATTGAGCATTTTATTCCTAATAGTAACTACTAGCTCAACAAAAGATTCTACTTTGCATAGTAGAAAATAAGTAGGTATTACGCTCTAATGATATACGAAGCGATAAGACGAAGATCAAACACGCCCAGAGCAAACTCTTGGTGAAGATTTGGTTTATCTCCAACTGACCTACCGGTGGCGGCGTTAATTATTGATTTGTTACCAAGTACAAAAAATAAAATTTATTGTACTCAGCAATTGATTATTTTTTGTACATATCTCTGTCTGGTATTATAAATTAATTCTAGTAAGATATTATTAGTTACTTGAGGCACGTCATTGGTGTTCAGTTTTATCTTCCGGTTACTCGACTATTTTTTGTTCTCATGATCCCAAAGAGCAAGAGTCCAGTATTCAAGTTCGTACGTGTTGGTGACCCATGGTCGTTTCAAATACACGTATATATAATATGCTACCTACGATACAACTGTTAATATTTATAGGTGAAGAGGAACAGCGTTCCTTCTTCGTATGCCAACCGATTAATACTGCTATAGATTTCTTCCGAGATCCGTTTTGGTTAATGTACTCATATTCATATTATATACATCAGGTTCCGAATTCACGATCTATTTCACCGCCGCATCAGACGACTGTTAAAATATCATCAAGACTTCTCAACGTCTCCGGTGCACTCTTCTTCAGCGATCCTCTTCCTCTGCCGCCATTTGGTTATCCATTTTTCGGTAATCCAAGATATGGACGTCATGAACGTGAAGACGTTTAGAAAATGGAGCATCAGGGTATAATCACCGGTCGTATCACGAACCCAGCCAACAACTGGACCCAGGACGAGGAACATGATGCCACTGAAGATGAGTTGCAGGCCAGTAGCTCCTGGCAGCCGATCTAGGGTCACATGCGTCGGAATAACCAGAGCCATGAATATGGTCTTGAATCCTTTTCCTACCCCGATCCATACAGACAGGAACATCATCATCCAGTAGCTGTGCATGTGGGCGAGAACTGAAATAAAGAGGAAAGGATGGAGGCTCGCGTCAGCTTGCAAAGATTACTATTTGCGGAATCTTGGGTCCAGGGCATTACCGGCACGACCAACTGCCATTAGGCAAACACCGAAGACGAAGAAGAACTTGTTTTGCCATCCGATGTACCCGGCCACGAACGGTATCAACAGCCTGGTCGCAACGTCGACGCCAGCCAGAATTGACATGGCCATTGCCCTTTCCGTGGGGTCAAGACCGTACTCAGCCAGGATGAAAGGTGTTAACAGGGAGAAATTGATCTCTGCAAAGTTCGCAAACGTCACGCCCATCATCAAGTTCACGTAACTCAGGTCCTTCAGTAGGTCAAGATCGAAGAAGATAACTACCATTTTGAAGAACCGCTTGTACCACGGTGCCCCGAGATCGTACTGAAAGGTGATTTTATCATGCGCCAATAGATACATCGACTCGAATCGTTGCTTAACGCTATTCATTGGTAATCAAGGCATTACTTGAACCGGTTTGTATTCGTTCTCGGTTTCAGCGACTTGATTGTCCGGCGTAGTTTCCGGGGTGTTCATCCTAGTTTCGAAGATTTGAGCCAACCTCCTCTTAACGCACTCCTCGTTGTTGCATTTTTCCTTGTTACAACCTTCGTCCAGGTGTTCACAGGACTCGCTCACCATAACCAACGGGGAATTGATCGCCGATGGTAGATTCGAGAGTTTTCGTTTCGGGAGCTTTTCAGAAGGGTTGCTTCGCGATTCGCTCTCGCTGTTTTGCCTGTCGAAAAGAAATTTTATAGTTCAATCATTTATTCAAGACGAGCAATTTTCACCGCGTGCATGTTATTACCTGCTCAGAGCTTTGCAGCTTGAATGTCTGCTTAAACTCACTGACGGGTACCTGCTCAAATTTTTTTGAGAATTCTCCCTATTTGATATTTTATTCGAAGCCAGGGAGTTGTTCGAAGCCGCGATTGACTGTCGGGAATACCTGAAAAAAAGGGATATTTTTGACAAGAGGTTTCGTCATTCTTTGGCGTTATTAATTCTAGCGCAGAATTATACTGAAGACAGTCTTTGACTGTTGTTAACAGACCATCCATCGTTCGCTTTTGACATCATCGGTGTTCCGGGGTTGAAGACGTCGATTCCAGAAGCGCCGTGCTCCTCATCATCGTAGTAAAGATACTGACTGCTGAACCTTTCGCTGAACCGATTCTCCCTGGCCAATTTCGTATTTTCATTAACATTCTCCAAAGATTTACTCTGCGATTCGTTCAAAAGACTTTTCCCGCTTTCGTCAATTTCCTGTTAAAGCAAAGTGCGGTCATGTCTTGTGATTCGTCCAAGCTTCGTTGACCAACGGGAGTAAATCTACAGGATCTTACCGCTCGATCGATGGCTTTCTTTTTCTTTATGTGCCACGAAACTGGCTGCAGTAGAAGGGCGCAGGGAACAGCGTTGAACGCAAATCCGCCGAAAATTAGCACAGTTCCTGCGACTCCAAAAATCGGCAACAGCGGAGTGATGATCTGTGGAAAAAACCAATGCAGGTTGATCAGCTATCGGCATCACTCGACCTTCTTTTATGGAAGTGTGCAAGGACAGGCTGATAAGTGCGTAATGATTACGGCAATTCAAAATCGCTACAGTGTGTATTCGGCACTCAGACCGCAAAATAACACACAGGTGATAATTATCAATACAACTCTGCAAGTAATTAATTAACAGTGATAAGTTACGAGCCACACGAAATCCCATTGAACAGCGGCATAAAAAAAAAAAAAAAAAAAAAACGAAAAGAAAGGAATAAAAACGATTCATCTCTCCAATTGAATACTTTCCTTTGAACAGGTTTGCACTTCTATTATAACCGGTTTATCGAGCCGGAAATTACTTTCCCTGAATTCTATTCACGTTCTCGATGTCTGCAGTTGTCCGGCGCTGCATGTCAATGACCGAACACAGCTCAACACAGAACGGGTATAATTAATGCCAATAATAAAAATTTACGATCTTTATTTAGGGGTCAACCAGTTTTGCGAAATCAATGTACTTCGAACCTTGTTTTTGTTCGAATCGTGACTTGAACGGGCTTTATTACACTCCAAGATAAAACCGTGTAGATATTTGCCTCATTATTATTTCCATGTAATGTCTACAACGTTTTATTACGCTTAATGAATAATAACGTTTGTCATGCAATTCATTTTTGTTTGTTTCTTCGTTGCGACAGTGATGTGCAGAATTATCTGAACGTAAATCAAATTCGAATACATGATTTTTTTCCTTCGTACCGGAGATTATTTTTTTGCTTTCAGCTCACGCAGGCGCGTCAGCTGTAGACATGTGGCGGCTTATTGATTCCAGTGAAACGATTCCGAGCAGTAGAAGTCATATCTATTATTGGGACGATGCGGTGTACGCAATTCTGATCTGATAATTACTTGATTTAATCAATGTACAATGATTTGATGGTGATCGAATATATATGGAAAAAATTGATCACAATTAAGACAATGATTAAGAACCTTGCAAGCATAAAGCGGCAAGCATTGAGTAAATATATTGCGATTATCGATATTCGAGGTTTTGAAAGATTCCAAACATCTGGCGATAAGTTGAGTATTTTTTCTACCAATCCCGGATTACCTGAGGCATGATAATTGGCCCTAGACCAGTACACGTCCAGCTCAAACCCGTTGCAATTCTTCTTTTTTTCTTGAAGTAGGTATTCAAAGCCAACGAGTTTGCTGATGACGAAATTCCGGTACCCGCGCCTAGATGCAAAAGTCGTTAGTTAAAAATTCTAGTCAATGTAAACTGCTCGGAGAGTTGTATCCATGCTGAACATCTGAATATGTCCTTCTATTTCATTCGGGTAAACTCAACTGGGAATTAATTAATTCTAATTAAAAATGTGGTTCGTATACCGCACCGAAAAGAATGGAGAAAAATATTAAAATCCCGGTGAAGGTCTTCATGGTGGACAAAGTAGTCACGCATATTGCACAGATCAGAGCTCCGGAGAGTGATACTTGTCTGTATGTGAATCTTCTGAAGAGGGGTCCATTGGCCAAACCTGTGGGATAAAATGTGCAGATCAGAAAAAAAATCGATCAATATCAACGGCAGATAAAGAAGTAGCAGCAATATTTGTGTCTTGCCGATTATCAATCGGATCAAGACTTGTTTTCAAGTGAGACACCCGCTTCGGTCGTAGTAATTACACTTGACGATCAGTATGAATTTGTTTGTTTCCAGGCTAATAAAACTTTGATTGCCCAATCGTCTTATCAGAACTGGCATTATTTCAAGGTTTTAATCTAGTACGTATACAATATTTGCCGAGATATTTGCGGCTTGTAGACTTACAAATGAAGAAAAAAAAAAAGACTAGTGAGATCATCCAGATTATTCTGCAGGATCTTCTTGCTGCGCCTTACTCTGATAGCACTTAACAATTGTGATAATTATGTATTTGAGATATATTATAACAGCACGAAATTTGGCACGTTTAAATTTTAGGATCTCAGTTAAAAGTAACCTTTTTTAATGGGTGTCACAAGATTTTACTGAATTTAACTTTTTCATGCTTGAGGATAATTGTAAGCAAGTGCTTGCGGTGTTAATTATGCAAGTCTCACAGATACTTTCACTTGTGAAATTGTTCGACTTTCACGATATTCGTCGAACTTGATTTCATTTATGGGCTATCAGTGAAATTGTGGACAGCAATTTAAACTATCATTTCTTCACATGTCCCAGCCATGCAAATTATGTAGTAAACGTAAAGCATGCTGTTTCCTTGTGTACATAGAGTAAGTAAGTACAGGTGTCTTCCACACAGGAACACTTCGGGGCTTTTTGCTGGCTTGTTCGTGTTTTTGTGTTCGTCTTTCTTGTTGTTGTCTTTCTTTCGTGTGATGCCACGTGATCGCACTTGTAGTGTGTGATACAGCGGATGACCCTACTGACTTTTTCAGATTGTTTGAAGTTCTTCGTGTTTTCAGATCCGCTGCTTGCTTATCTGCCATTTAGACCATTTTGCTGAATCCACGAAATCGCCCAGGGGTTTATTGGATGCGTTCAATAATTCGTAGCGCATCAGCTGATGATTAACTCCAGAAATTAATTGGTCTATGATGTGGTTCTTTATCTCAGCTGCTGGGAATTTACATTTTTCTGCGAGGCTTCTGAGTATCTGGACGTATTCTTGGCTCGATTCGTTCGATTTCTGCTTACTAGTCTTCGATCCCATCTTCGTCGTTATGACTATGAGGGAAGACGGTTAGAAGTTGGTGGTATTAAACCGGACAGTCGATTGGAGCAAGGCTCGTTTATTCACGATGAGTTGACCCACGGGCAGTCTACAGTACACTGCTCTCTTACGTTCTAGGTGGGTGGTTTCCTGGTGGGGGAAAACACCTATTTTTATTTACTCTATGTGTATGAGGATACAGCAAAGCGTTTCAGATGTCAGCAAAGCAGTAAATTTTGCCAAGGTTTCAAACGTTCCACGTACACTAAAGTGAATAAATTTTCCATTCATTTTGTGCGTTCTCTCCAGCAACGGAAGACGGCTGTAGAGCGTCAGTAATCGATACTCTGTGACGCCGACGTAGACGCAATTCCTCGATCCTCTATAATTATCGTCGTCAGGTTTATTTCAGGCATCGTTTTTCGAACGTGCAGCGTTGGTTTAAGCACGGACATGTGAATGTGTCTCATTGACGTACTTACTCCAGAGGATTTTAGCGACATGCACGGTACAAAATTATACAACACGTTTTGAAAATAGTCAAACACAGATTTGGTCGTGTAGAAATTTTCGATTGGAATCCGGACACTCACCTATGCACGCGGTCACCGCACTGTTCGTATTGATAATGGTGGTCGTCTGCGCGGAGGTGATTCCCAGATCTTCAAACTTATCTCGGAATATGATACCGAAAGACTGGAGGACCGGGAATATGCAGAACTGTAATGGGAATAGGGTCATGACTTACTTTTCAGAAGACGTAATTGACTATCGAAGGAAGAATGTCAACTCACATTGGCGAAGCCTGCTCCAAGGACCACAATCCAACCCCAACCTCCATCCGGAGCGATAAACGGCTCTTGCTGCTTCTTATCATCGTCATCGTGCTTCTCTTGTTGTTTCATTTCTTCCTTATTCTAGCCAATCACTTCACCGTAACTTTATTTGCTAATTTCAACAGTCAGACAACGTCACTTGAGACATTGACCACATCGGAACAGTATTTCAAGTTCAACGACTACTACAGTGAATTTATTGTAACCGCAACTGGCACATTTTTCCCACACTTAGCGAGGTATTTGATTCTTGACTTGTTTTCACCTCTCACATTGATTGAATTCTGGGATTATTCGATCTACGATAGAAAATAAAAGATCAGAGATATTTAAATGAAGAGAATCGAAATCGTTTACAACCTGATCTGCACCCACACTCACTGATCAGGCCTATTCACGCCCCTCAATATTCAAGTAACTATATTCTGTGTAAGAAAGAAAAAAAACAATTCTACGCAAATACTATAATATAACAGTAAACCGCTATTCGGCTGATCAGGTGACCGATTAGTTTGGGTTAAACTGGTTCGTTTTTCGACTGCACGAGATTTCGTCGAATCTGCAGATTGTCGTAGATGGTACGATCTTGTTTCCGTAGTTGGTGAACCTTACTCTACCACGACAAGAAAGAAATGAGATCGTCGTATCGGTGCCAACGTTTCATTACTATACGCAGGGCACAGGCCTTGAGTAGTGTTCATGCAATCACTGTAGTCGATCTTTCTCAGTTTCCAGCTGACTTGTATTATTGTTACTGTTTGAATCACGCACGCATGGCTGCGCGCACCATCCTCTCTCTTACAACAGCTTGTACGCAACCGCGTGCTCTTGCCTTAAACCTTCTAACCGCAATCCCATTCATTTCAAAACTGTCACTTTGGACCCACGATATGAGAACGCACATAAGATCAAATCACGATTACTTTATTGGCTGTATTTATTTTGTACTTCTCGTGGTCTCTTCATATCTACACACTACATCGCGGATATTTGTGAAATCCTTTTAACAAGCAAAATACTCGGTACATATCTTATCTGTAACTTTACCGTCTGCATCGGAGTAATACAAATTGATTTAAACTATACACCTGTATCGGGTGAGCATCTGAGAAAATCAGCTGTAAATGCATAACATTACGTTTTACACGTATCGTACGTTTTAAATTCGATGTAATTCGAGTGACGACGTCAGTCGTTCAGCGCCAAGTGCCCAAGTGCATACCACACGCGTTTGAACTTGAGGGTCATCAGAGAACGAGACGAGCTTTGATAAATGTCGGGAACCTCGGCCGTTCAAACGAAACACATTCGCATCTCCGAGTGTGGAGAAAACCAAACAACTTGTAATTAACGGAATGCCTTGAGAGCTTGTTCACTCACGATTCGCACGACTTTCTTCAAGTATCGGTTCCTACATGGGAACGAAAGAATTTCTCGGATATTTTCCTGCACAACTTGACGACTCAATATCTACCACGAAACCGACGGATAAATATCCGCCCCTAGGTTAAAGTCGCTCATCACGATTCATTAATTCCAGAATCAGCTATTCTGGTTTAGCTATCGCATGTTTGTGGCGATACGCGGTAATGTCGTAATTTCTTATATTTTCCCTCTTCTCGTGCGATCTTTACCTCCAGTAGTTCGTGAGCCTACAGCATTTCATCGATGATAGCGTGCAAAAAGGCCGCGGTGATTATCGTACAGATATGGATAGTCAATCATCTCACAGGCCCTAAAAACATTCAATAGATGTCTAATTTATTGCTTCTAGCTTGGTCTTATCAACTTTGGACGTAAAATTAACGACTACCCGATTCAATGGTACATTATACAACGAGTGCGGAAATCACCTGTTTCGCGCACGAGTTCCATATACTATTTTTCCTAACAAGTGTGTGAAATTCCAGACAATGACGAATAACGACAACAACGGTGACAACAACAATAACAGAAAAATTTAATAAACCATGTAACGCTATAAACCGGCAGAAAGCTGTAAAGAAAACATACAGGAGTAGACACAGATGACCCATCCGATAATCCTATATCTCTGTATTTCGTACAAATGAATGTAAATAAAAAATCGTTTTTCCCGTCTTTTCATTTATACAATTAATCAAATACGGGTATTCCGGCAAGATCCGTTCTAAAGATTCATCTTTATCGCTTGCACGGAGTGAATAGCTCGCTTATAGGTATAATAAAACTCATGTACCCGATTATAGGTATGCTTATTTACACGGTCTGGGAACAGTTGTTTATCCTTATCTCGCAAACAAGAAGAGTAAAAAATCAACTGCAAGCTAATTTTTATTCTACTTATCAGTCGCTAGTTATATATTTAGTTTCGAATTTCATAGTGTTACGGAATTCGCAGTCATTATTATGTAATGTTTAGGTGATTTCGATCCCAATATAATATACACGAACATAATTCGTAGCTTAAATTTTAACCGAACCGTACCCTGAACTGATTTTATTTCAACAAATTAAACTACTTAATTTCAAATACGGTTCTCCTATTCCTTAAGATCATTGGACAGTCTCAAGGACGTATGGAACTTCGCGTCATTGTGATTATGGCCTTGGTTGTACAACGTACCACGTGAAAATGATATAATTGAAAAACGTATTCAATCGTCATAATTATCAACACAGTACTTCTATATGGACAGCAGAATATCTTAATTATAGTTTCACCTAACCGGGTAGATGGAACGGTTCTAGAATTCTCTAAACTGTGTCAGGGAAAATTTGAATGTATTTCAATAGAAGAATTTGAAATACGCATGCACGGTCACGAGGGCGCGAATGGAGCACAACAGCTGATTGAACCCTAATTCAATGGATGACATAATTAGAATCTGCTAAAAACTCGTAGTACAACAAATTTCACCTTACTTATAAACTACACACACTTCAGTAACCACACAAACAGGCAACACCGATCACGTGCGTCACGGAGCTTCCGATAATAACGTCCGAGCAATAGGTTACAAGGGAGGGAGGGTAAGAAATATTTGTTAAAAAAATACAGCAACCGTCGATGATTTTTTTATAAAATATAAAGGCTAGCTAAAGGAGAGGGAAATTTGTTTTGAAAAATAAGTTTTCGTCAAGCATCGTAACGGGAATAACGGGAATAACGGGAAGCCATGAACACGCGGTGGCGGATAACCGAGAACTGGTCACGCGGCGGAGAAACGACTCCATGAAACGCGAGGTGGATACGAGATTCTCGAAGCATACACCAGAAGCGCTGCACGTGCGCAGAGGCTGCGTAGGCATCAGACTTGCGTAAACGACGATGAATAAAGTCGACAAATTTTCCTAAGGTCGAAACTACGAGAAGTTCGGACGATCACGACCGTCAAACGGAAAGGGAATCACCTTCGGCCAAATTCCGGGATACGTGCCAATTCTTCTTTCCGACCTTGCCTTTTATACTTCGTCGTATTTCTTATCCGCTGTTTTCCTCAGCCTCGTGGCAGGCGAATGATATTCATTTCGTTTCGCCGCGAGAGGATTGCAGATGACGATGTTAATTCAATGACCCGAACCTAATGTAATAATAAATCTGTGATGATATTTAAATCGTATTCGTAGTACGCATGACCACGTGCAAAGTATATCAAATTAAACGAGGACGTACTCGGACTGTTACGGATCATTAAGTATTGCCACATGTAAAAACGACTAGTTAATTTATTGAACGAAAGTGCGCGGATCACGCGCTTCGGGTTTACAAATTAAACGTTATGGTCCAATATTACTTTGAACTCGACATGGATATTGGAACGTGGTTATGTACAATACATACATGCGTATGTGCATGTTACAGATTAAACTTACCCAGATCTGTAGAGGCATGGATTATTTGTTAATTGCTTTGATTTCAATAATTGATATAAAGCTTCCGAATTTTCATAATAAATTCTCCATCATTTTTGCTCGACGTTCCGAACAGCTGATGAATTTTAGCCACTCGACTTGCTACTTACGATTAGAGTCAAGTTTGCTTGGCCCCGGTTTGTTCTGCATTCGATTTTGAAGACGTACAGGTCAAAACCGTGCTAGATTAATGAAGATTATACAAATTGTTCTCACTTTCGTTTCAAACACCTGTGTAAAATTTGAAAATCAACTGTCTGAACCATATCGGATTTATATTATTTTTAATTTTTCGTGATTCAATATAGAGCCTGACAGTTTTCCATGAGAATTAATGTAAAATCACAAAAATGAAAGTGAGAACAATTTGCATAATTTTCATTGACCTGTCACGACTTCGACCTACACTCCTGTACATCCTTCAGTCGTTACGCGCAAGTGACCGTACGCTGATTGAGAAATGCTTTTGTCGTTGCAACTCATTATTTCCAATTCAATTGTACAATTCTATAAGAGTCCTTGTGCATGCATGCAAAACAGCTGTACGCTACGAGCAAGATGACTAATTTTCTTCACAGTTTTTCCCATCTTGACTCGGTTCTTTTGAAGTTTTCCTGCTCGAATTGTATACGCGTTCGCCGATCCATAGAAGGATGCAGGAGAGGCTCAGGGCTGATGTGAAATGAAGAGACGTCACATAGCTGTGGGTCTTGTCATGAACCAAGCCTACGAAATTCACGATTATCCAATCATTTTTGCCCATCGTTAAAATTTATTTTAGGCATATTTCTAGCATTAAGATAGCCGGAGCTTGAGAGTAGAATGGCGAGGCGATACAGGAGTCACAATACCAAATTTTCGCAGAGCTATAAATGGATTCATAGAATTAATACACATAGGTAAAGGGTGGTGGTCAAAATCCCGAAAGACCAAAAAGGCGCGAATCTGACATTTGAAAAGGCAACTATCTGACTTTTCGGTACTTTCACGATTCAATATTTTATCCTTCGATTCCTGGCCATTCTTCAAAAAAAAAATGACGACATAAATTCATGTATACGTCTTGTCGTATTGACGGTCTTTCTACGTTATTAATTGTCGGTAGTTTGACTTTCGGTATTTCGTCTCGTCGAATTTTTTATCTTTCGCATTTTTGTACCCCGCCCATCTTATTTGTTCCAAAGATTCTATATTTTGGATTTCATATTTTACCTTCCAACGTTTTAAATTTTTCATACCACAACTTCCCAAGTTTCAAAACTCCACGAAACAGGTTTTCGCATCTTCGAAAATTCGGTATTCTGAGACTTTTACTTGTAGCCACTTTACTTTTTGACCCTCATCCGGATATTATCGACCATGTATAACAATCTCACCTATCAATGGACCCAAGGTTATCGAGAGGACACCATTGCAAATCATCAGGAGACCGGAAGCGGCTGGTAACTTTGCCAGGGGAACATTGTCTGGAACAACCAGGGCTTGGAATACGGCTTTGGTACCTTTGGCGATGCCAATGAGCAGAGAGGCCGCAATTATTACCATGTACGAGCTGCTCCACGATGCGAGAACTGGGGGATATTTTTTTAACTGGTTTAGAGCGTGTTCAATCACGTTCCAATACAAGTATTCCTTTTCTGACGTTATCATTTCTAATCATCCTTATCGTTTGCTCAAATGAAAACATCATTCCTATTCCAAGAAGGAACAGAACACAAGTTGCTAATCATTGAAAAGAGGCATAACATGGACCTCGAAATAACGACGTGCATTGTTTCAACTCTCACCCGATCGTCCTAGGATGGAGCCCAAGAGGGAAACGGCGTAGAGGTTCATAGAAGACCAGCCGAACTTCTGCGTGATCAGGGGAACGCAGAGCCTTCCGCTTATATCCGCCGAGGCCTGGACAGACATTACCGTCGCGACTTCGGAGGGTGTGAGGTTCGCCAGTTCTGAGAGTATCAAGGGTATCATCGAGTTGAAATTGTACTCGGATACGAGTGTTATCCCCATTCCTGAAACAAGTGGAAACAGACAGATGAAGAGGATTGACGATCGGTAAGCTAGATGGAAGATCAATGCGTCAATAAAGAGTAATTAATCACCCAGGACGATGACCACGAAGTGGTTGTTACGGAGAAGATCGAGGTCGAGGCTGGCTGAAATTTTCGACAGTATGCTCTCGCTTTTCGTTTTCGATTCTTCCAGCGCGGAAAAGGGCAGTAAGTTATCCTCGACTACGATGGTATCGCATTTTTTATCCTTGCTTTCATCCCCGCGAATGTTGACGATTAGCTTGACTTCCTCCAGAGCAGCGGGGGCGGAACTTTTGCTGGAATCATCGGCCGTCTCGATTTTGTTTTTGGTTTCAATGTCGCGACTCCGGGCTTCCGGGTCTCCAGAAGCCACTGGGACTTGTTCCACGTCCGAAATCTCTGGGAATTGAAAAATGACACATTCTGTACTCCTAGTATTTCACAGCTCCCTAGCGCAGTGTTACCTTGCCGTTTGTATCCAGAGGACGCAGTAAACTCGCCCCGATAAAAGAGTGCAGCGCAATTGCCGCCAGAATCAGTATCGTTCCCGTCGTTCCGTAGTTATTCAGAAGCCTGACTATCAGCTGGGGCATCACTATTGGACCCAAGCCAGAGAGTGTAATCGTCAGGCCCATTGCGACGCTCCGTTTCTTACAGAAGTATGTGTTCAGAGCCAAGCTGATTGCGGAGTACATCATGCTTTGTCCGATGGCTGCAGGAAAAGCAAAGTGTGTGATTAATACAACTCAGTGGTCGAAGCGATAATACGAATACTTTACTATCGCCCCTTCGTATCAGAGGCTGACGAGAAATTCTCTTCGGGACGTTATTATGTCATTGAAACATTAAGGTATGAAACGCCGGATGTCGTATGGAAAAAGGAACAACTTCCCCTGCTCTCTTGTTTTCACGACCCGGTAGTAATTAATACATATTGCTTGACTTGAAGATTGTCCTAAAACACTCGGGCGAAGTAGGCGCAAAGTCATGAAAACCGTGTTCGACACTTAATTATGTCTTTTTTTATCCATCTCCACAATAATAACAAGAATAGGAGACAGTTTGACATGAACATTCGGCAAGAACATTGAATCGTTTTGCTTCAATTTCGATAGCACGATTCAATTACGAAGTGACTTTTAGTGAGGAGATTAGATAAGCAGTCGTCTACAGATTTACTTCTTATCAATTACGGCAGCGCGCAACAAAAGTTTGTAGTTACTTTGTTAAATACAAGACTTTTTTCTTAATAGTCAACGATTTCCGAATCTTGTATACCTTTTGAATGCTGTTTTCGTACTTTGAATTTTATGGTGTTTAAACGACATGTCGAAAGCAAACGTTGAAGAAACTCAGCGACGTTATCACGAGACAACCGTTCGACTCGACTTCACGAAAATCCAAGGTGTGGCTATCGCATCGTTAATATCATACCTATGAAAATACAGTAGGCGGCGACTATGGTCCCCAAAGAATCGGCAAAGGCGGTAAGACAGATTCCGAAGAAGATGACAGTTGTTCCCAAGTGGGCGACGGTTCGGAACGAGAATTTCTTCATTAGAGGTCCGTTTATCAGACCAAGACTGCCCATAATCGCCGCGGTGAGAGAGAAAATGAATGACATCTCCGTTGCCGTCATTCCTAGCTCTGTAAACCGGCTCTTGAACACGAGACCGAAGCTTTGCTGAAGCGGTAAGAGCGCCAGCTGGAACATGTTACAAATTGTTACGAAGACAAAGAATAAGAAATTATCAATCTTTTATCTCTAAACTGTAGAGTTTACGATTATTACTACAGTTCTTCTAGTTTATTGGTCAGAAAAGAACGAATTTCACGTCATCTTACGTTACTGATGGTGACGGCGGCCACGATGACCCATCCCCAGCCTCCGTCAGGGGCACTGGACATCTTCGGGATCAAAATTTGTTTACGGATTTCTGAAAGAAGAAAAACAATGATAGTAGTGAATTGTCGGAACCCGATATATCGGTACGAGTGTTCGATTTGGCCAGATTACGTTAAGTCGTGTCACCGGTTACAGCTAGACGTAACTCGTGATTTACCACCAGCTTTGATAAAGTAAGCCGTGAAAATGTCACCTCTCAAAATCCTGCACTTTATGACGCTTGAGATAATAGGAGAGGATTTCGTAAAGATCATCAGCGTCCCCCGTGACTGAGTCTCGCTTCTCAAGCAGTCGTAAGGGCCTGACCTCTTGGAGTGAAAACTCACAATTGCAATTTAGTCATGTTATCTCGTGATGTGCCGACACGAAATGTCGCCTCTTTGCGCATCACTTATAGCGCAGATATAACAGTAGATATAGATAATAGCTGTTAGACCCAGTTGATAAGATAATTGAAAAAGTAGGATAGATACACACGAAGACCGACTTCGTTAGACGGAGAGAAAGAGGCAATTATCAGCCGCTGTAATTGCCTCCGATTTTCTTCGTTTAATCTCACGGTGCGGATGCGATGATTTAAACATTGGATTCTACTATCTACTCTGAAAATTACAAACTCATTCTGCATTGTGGTTCATGTGTTCAAAGAGCAGAACAGTGTCGTTTTGGGTCTGAACGTACGCACACACGATTATTGGCTTTTCAATTTAACTGTTGACAAAGAAAGAAAACGAGGAGCATACGGACCTTGTTCCAACGATGATCCATCGGTAACTTTCTTTATCGGTTCTTATCTTTCTCGCACAGACAACTCATTGAATTTCTTTGGATATAAAATTCCGGGTATATCTCGAGGATGATTTGCCGTATAGGTTCAAATCGTTTGATAATCCACAATTTTCACGATTTCAAATAGCTTAAAAGTCGACTCGTCAATTAAAATTTGGAGCCAAGTCTCACCTTTTTCGTAAAATCCCCCCCCATTTTTCCAAGTCAATGTTGCACAAGAATTACTCTACAGACTTATGTAGATGCGGGAAATCGGTGTGTTTGGTTTAATGTCTGCTCGATATTTACGTCTTTTCTCAAAAGACCCTCGTTCACGACTTCAATAATCAGCATTCTGATGAAGCGTTCGTCACACATCAAACACCGAGAGCGGAAAAACACTATTCACACTTACATCCGTCGATTACAAACAATACGAACGTAATGTCGCAGCGTCACAACGGTTCGAAGTCGTATGCAGGGCGACAGGGCCGACTACGAATCAAGTCCGTCGCAGCAGAACACAATGCGGGGCGAATGGCCAGCTTCACTCTTGCCCCGCGTGCTAACGGTAAGAGAGAAATAGAGAGGCAAGAAGAGAGCACGCTTGAACGACGGAGAAAGATAACCGGTCATTCCCGCATGCTACAAACTGGATCCGTAAGAGTTGGAGTTGAAAACCGACTACAGATCGCACCACGTGTTGTAAAACTTTTTGCAGGTCGGCAAGCAAGTTGGTTTCGAATTTTGGTTCAAATTACCCGTCAAAACCTGAATAACAATTTGATTCATGGCGAAATTTGATAGAGCGATAGACTCTGTTATCTTGATAATTTCACCTCGGGCGAAGCAGCGAACGAGACCCAATGGACCGACATGAAGTATAGAATGAATAGAATAAATAACGTATTTATTTTACAGCTTGAATATCTAAAGTTCCATCGCTAAGCATTTTATATCGCGGTGTTTTGTACATGAATATCTACCAACTTATTTTGTACTCTCGCTTACATATTGCGGATTTAGACGGATATAGCGGTCAATGAATAAATTATTTAAGAACCAGCGAAGTTGATCCCAGTGGATAAAGATAACTGAAACGCCATTAATCGCTTCAAATGCTTATCCACGCAAATGTTTCACAGTTGATATGCGCTTTTATCACAGACACGAGCTACGCATGTATCTAGACAACGCTGCTCATGCATTGAAATAATTATCGATCACTCTCTTAATCTTGCCTCCGTATAAATTAAACCTGACGAACGAATTGTTCGACAGTTTTGGCAAAAAATAAAAAAGGAAAAGAAAATGAGAACAGCATTACTGTCCTCTTTTTCTTCAATCTTATTTTCACTTGCGATCATCGATCAATGAGGTCTACGGATCGGCAGTGCAGACAGTAATTCATTACGGTGATGATCATTGCGCCAATTCCCTGGTAGTTTAAACCATTTTACTCCTGACACCAACCTCGCGTTGGGAACTGCTATCCATTCGCTTGCGAATTTCTTTCACTGCAAATTCTATCCCCCATGATGTTGTACACAGCATAATCGATGCCGTCATCGAGTGTATGCATATTTGATAGCTTCCAGTCAAGTCCCTGATGTGCCCTGAAAATTACAGGCGGTGAATCAGCTTAAATTTGAATGACACATTTTCTTAGCTCCAAAAGATCGTTGAGAATATGTTCAACGTACCTAATACAGGCCCTAAGCCAGCAACGAACAGACCCTTGAAAACCATCAACATTCCCAGGGCCGAGGGGACTTTGGAGGGTGGGCAACTTTCGGTAACGCTAAGATTGAGATTCGTCAACGTAATGCCGCGTAAGAATCCATTGAAAATCAGATTGGCCATCAGAATTTTCCCCGCCACTTGTTGCGCCATCGCTGAAAACCAATTTCCACACGTAACCTCGCTGTTTATTCGGTGTCATGAAACTACGAGCACCTAACACTTACTCGAACGGCTGATGCCAACCAGAAATGAACTGACCCAAAAGACCTTCCTGTTCGCGAGTTTCAACTTTCCGAATATCATTGGCATCGTTAGTCTGGTCACGACATCCGCAAAGGCGGTGAGAGAAAGGCAAAAGGCTATCTCACCTGGCACCATCCCTGAAAATACGTTTCATATCACTTTTACTGTTGCGAAAACCCCGTTCAATCAAGAATGGAGACTAGAAGCGTTTGTTTTGAGCTCACCGATGCTTGCTAAGAAAAACGGTGTTATCATTTTGAAGTTCGATTCCGCCAACGAGAACAAGCCAACGCCGATAACGGTGTTAAGGTACGTGATATTTGTGAGTAAATCCAAGTCGAAAAAGGCGATAATTTTTGCCTTAGCCGACTGCCATGCCGTTTGCTCGTCACTCGGTTCATTTTTCTCAGAGTCTTCCTCGTGATCTTGTAATTTTTTATCTAAAAACCGTTCGACTCAATCATCTTTGCACCTCGTGGTTCACCACGTTACACCGCAACTCACTATTGTTCCCGGTCGATACGCTATTCGTCGATAGATCCACGCTAGACATGTCAGAGGAAGTGCTTTTTCGCCGATATCCATTCGACGTCCCGTTGTCATCTTTCTTCAATAGCTTCTCTCCTTCCGACACCCTCCCGTTTGACTTTAAAGTTTCCGACTTCAGCTAGAACATTTTTCATGACTTAACACCATTTCTCTTCTTTTGGTCTACAAATATCTCCTCACCAAATTAAAGAATTTAAAGTATCAGTGTGATCAGACTGGACAGTTTTGCGCGCTTTAATTCTCGTACGGTTTTAGACATTGTCCTACCTTGTCGTCGGGATCTGGTACCAAGTGCCAGGATACAGGTTGAAGGAGGCAAGAACCAAGGACTGAATGCAAAGCCAAGCCACCGATGATGAGAACGGCACCGCGAAAATTGTAGTGAATCAGAAGTAAGTGCACGATCTACAAAACCAGCGTATTCACCATTTCATCCACCATTCATCGTCGTGTGCATCATTTGGCAAAGAGGAACATGGCGGTGGATGGCAAATAATAAATCAGCTCCGAGATAAAACCCACGTATTATAGATCAAGTCTATGCGACCGTCTATAATATGTATATTATCCAAAATTAATGCATTTTACGGATATTATACGCATTTTAGACGGTCATTTAGACTTTACCTACACGTGTGTTCTATCTGGGAGCCCTACCTGCGGCATGCACATCATTCCCAGAGTAGTACCGGCCATTGAAAGTCCAACAGCTTGGGTTCGTTTCTGAATAAAGTAGCTATGCAGTGAAACGAAACCTGCTGACATTGCAAATCCTATCCCAATTCCTGGGGGAAATCATCAATAACCATACAGTACTGTACGTAATAGTTACAGACTCACTTTCTCGTGAATTATTTTTGTTTCATCAATTATCATACTAACCACCGAGGACGCTGTAGGTACAGATTATGTAAGCTACGCTGTTTGCCTGCGACGTTAGGATTAAACCTGTGCAGCTTAAGCAGGCGCCGATTATTCCTATTTTACGACAGCCGAATTTCTTTATCGCCGGACCCACGAACATACCTACGTCAACAGGTCTGATTACTTTTCATTTTTACAAACTTTTCGGATACAATGGAAGATAAGATGAAGATATATTTACCTGAGAAATTCACCACTGATTCGAGGATCCCTATTATCAAGGTGCCTCCAACCGTTGTTACGTTCAGTTCCTTCAGCATATCTCCAAAAAGTAGGCCAAATGATGGGTCCAAAGAACGAAGCGAGATCTGAAAAATATTTGCACGTAATTACTCACCCTACAATATAAGTTTATTGCTGTTATTTCATCTTTTCCATTACTTTGTGCAAGAGAAATAGTGTTGAGACATCTTTATGATTCTTGAAATTGACGTCAACGAACGTGCTTGGATAAGAAACGTGGCAAATAAAATTTCAGAACTGGTGGGTATTGCGTAGATTTAAACATCACGCCGAGAAAACCGTTTTATCTCGGCATTGGAAGACTGTTCACAAGTAATGTTATAATGTTCGGAAATTTTTTTTCTGATTACGTTTATCAGACTGTTTCCCAGACAAGCCATCCATCCCCACCCACCATCCGGTGGCACGAGCTTCTTGGTCTGTCCCTTCATGATGAGATCCTCTTAAACTTTTCCGGTCTCACCAGGACGAGCTTCCCGTTTCTGACGATGCGAAATACAACGTTCCGTCAGGTGAACCGAGACTCAAAGAATTCGTCAGGCGAATTCCACGGGCGATATCGGCATTAGGCAATATCAATTGACAATGAGACCATTTTATCACTACTTCGATCGATGGATTGTCAGTTCGAAACGAGATGGTGCGATTGCGTATCATCTATATCAACGTAAACGGTAATCGGATTACGCACAACTGCGTGCCAGTTTGGCGATATGTCCAATCCACCTTCATGTGATCATGCGTGTCATTTACAATTAAGCGAACTTTGACATGTCTCATTGTTGGTAGATTTTACAGAACAGCCGTACCACCACCTATGTTTCATCCTCTGAATGCTCAGTTCCATAAGCACAGAAAACTGTACCGTTTATCCATCTATTCTCAAACAGTATAAAGTTGAAAATCTTCAACGCAACCAACCGAAAGGACATGAATACTTGTTTCCGTCAATGTAACGGTGTATAACTGAAGCTACTTTTGTGAAACAAATTACGTTTCAGTGTAAAAGTTGCGATTCCGAAATGAAAAAAAAAAATGTTACACTTCTATATCTATTCGTTCGAAACAGTAATTAACGTCGTTGATTTTCGCTAAAGTATAGGAGAAGTAATCGAACGCCACGATAATTTCTACTTCTTTATAGTAAGTTCAACATTATCTCTGAACTGTGAACCCTCCACGCATAATTTGAATCTGTATCTATAATGATTACAAATATGTGACTCACGTTTTCCCACCATGTGATCACGGTCAACAGTCGGGACGAAAGCTTCAGACTCCTTGTTTTTGAATCAATCGGTCCAGCTGGGCGACATTCTTGCACCCTTGGAGTTTCACCATTTTGGTCAAGTGATTAGATACGCGTTCCCGGTTCATTACTGTAGATCCAAATAGGTATTCTGCGAAAAGAAAAGAAAAATATTATGCATCGATAAATTATTAAAGATAGTATTCCGCGAAGCGCTGCGATGATAAACGAGTGGCCTTGCTTCAGGTGTGAAGCGTAGCTTCCAAGAATGTCATCCGTATTCGATGTAACGGCTGAAATCAGAGAGCTTGCCTGTGACCCCTGGATGATCTTAAATATTTTAAACCAAAATCAGCCTGACCAAAACGTCATATTACGAGACAGCAAATACGGTTCTTTCCGTATTCAAATTGTCTTAAGAGAATGCAGCATCGTTTCTTCGTTCTTCAGTAAATTATACGTCACAACAAATGGGCAACTTGTCTGTAGTTAAAATATCAGATTATAAGATTGTACGGGTGGCGTTATCGTTTATCGGCGTATTGCTGCAAAATGACCAGAATTTTCAAAGATATACGCAAAAGTAGAGCATCCAAACACAAAACCTGTACAAGCATGCAGGTTTAGATATTTTGGTTTACTTAAACTATCGACAAGAAATTATTATTCTGATACTCGTCTATTCGTCGAAGTGAAGAATCGTTAGGGACGAATTTAGTTTGGTTGCAGATGAAGTTATCGATATGGAGCGCATAATCTTGCAGTGCAAACACGACGCACATTTTAATTCATAATCGATTCTGTTACATAGATTTTCTGGTTCAAGGATGTCGCGCAATAGAAAAAAAAATGGACACCGAGATTAAAAAGAGGGAAAATAAGGTTCGTGTTATGTTGGTGAACATGGATACACGATTTTTTTCTAGAAGCTGAGACCTCATGACTATTGAGGAGATAACGCTGTGAGAACTTGTGTACACAATCGTTGTTATTTGCCGCGTGACTACGCAAGTATTTACAAATTTATTTTATCCGGAATACGGGCGAGACTAGGTAAAACTCGCAAGTCACAGTGATTTACCACGTGAGGTTTATTACACGATTTAGATGCAATCGAACCGCTCGGCTGATCTCTGTGGAAAACGCTGGATTCGATGCAAACATGCACTCCACTTTGAGTGGGAGATTTTCCACTAATTGCACAAGGTCATCTGCACAAACATTGAGAATGAATCAGACTAGGGACATTCGTGTTGCCTATTTTAAAAATTACTAACACTACTTGAATCTGAAAAACGGAACGTTATGATACAATATGCATGTGTCTTTCGAACAAATTATCCCTGCTGATTTTTATTTTGGTCAAACGGGTAGATATCGCCTGTAATTGAAAATAATCTGGTCTGAAAATTGTCACCGACGTTTTACTCCAAATGGTGATTGAGAGTCTCGAGAAATTGCAACGATTTTATTTTTCACTCGCCCTGCGATTACTACTGAAAATAAGGTGATTATGACACGACCAAGGCTGAAAAAGAACAAGATTTCATGCAGTAGAGGGTTCAATGAACAGGTTTATCAGAATTGCGAAGAACGTGAGTTGCGCTTTTAATTGTTTGATTAATATCCAGTATTTGTTGTAGGAAAAGAGTACTAATCACAAGCCCACGTTTCGTCACGTTGAATATAAAATAACGTATTCAACTAAATCTTTGTCGTTATGAACGAAAATTTCAACAAGATGAGGTAAATGGGTCGGTGGAGCAAGGATGACTGTTGAATTTTTCTCATTCCAATAGAACGATATCTCAATGCAACTAACCCCCGACGTTCGTACGTGTGGCGGATAAGAGCGGTGATGAACTCATGAGACACCCATATGTACAGTTAGTCTGACTACAGATAAAGTCTTTTCCATAAACAAGCCGGGTAAGAGTGGTAGACGTTCGGCTCCTTTTATTGGACTCTAGTCCGTTCTCTGTGCGGTTGAAATTGGACGGCGTTCTCCGACAAAAGTTTAATTCTCACTTTTCCAATAGACGTCGTAGGAGACACGTTAAACTTTGACTTAAAAATTTTACCTGCTGTTAATTGAACTGGATTATTATGCTGGTGTCACGAGGGTTGCCATAATAAGAGAAAAGAAGACTGTTTCACAAAAGCAATGCGTGTAAAAAAATAAATAAAACGGACGTTGTACGTAAATAAATATTGAAACGAAATAACAAGGTGCTTATTTACCAAAATTGGTGAGTTTCACGATGACGATGACACAAAACGTTGACGGACATCGTCAGGATGAATCGAAAAAGGAAATCGCTTCGCCTCTTCCACAGCGCGTCTTGCAACCGACTGCGGAAGAATTGGCACCCGATGGGGGCTGGGGATGGATGGTTGCCGCAGGGACTGCCATATCATACGTAGGCACTCAATATGTGTCTATATATTTTTTTTTTGCATCTTATTGATTGCACCGTTAAATTCCGAAATCTAGTCTATAAAACGTTCCTCTTCAAACCCGCAACGTTTTTTTTTTCTTCTACTAGTAATAACCTCTTTTTCTGAGGATAACGGGCAGTAATCAGGATTGTAACATTTTTAATTGAACGCGATGTATTGACCTTTAATTTTTTATGCCGCAATGAAAATAATTTTCTTTGAGATTTAGGCTTTCGTATTTTACGGAGGCTCATGTACGTGTGTAACCGTTTCCTCAGATAGTTTGTCTCTGCCCGACATCATCGCTTGGATTAGTATACGGCGACTTTTTAGAAACGACCGGGAGTGATGGATCAGCCCTAACTTTGATGAACGCCATGTTCATGCTCAGTTTTTCATTTGCCGGTAAGTTATTCAAATCGTCGATCAATGATTAATACGGACATTTCTTGTTTTCTCGAATAATAATAAAAAGGTGAAGTAGAAAGAAAAAGCAAAACGATTAGCGATCTAACCGCTACATTGTTGCAATCGCAAAAGATACGTGTAAATAAAATAGACTCATTTCAGACATGGATCACGTCTTCGATTCAATTAGTAGTGTTTCTTTTTATCTCGCACAAGGTTAATTAAACGTGACGCGCATCATTTAAGCTCAAGTCAAACACGTCAGTTGCGAAAGAAAGAATGATAACTACGTAAATTGGGTAATTTTGAGAACGTAAGAAAAATTCTCGTTACACGGGACATTATTTATGAGCGTAGCCCAGAAAACTACGTTGCTAAGATTCACTGTCAGCTTTGTATAATGTTAAAAAATTTTCAAATCACTTCATCCTCTTCAGACTGCTTCATCAACAGAGGCTAACATGCGGAGCGGATATTTTCATAGTAGGATTGAAAGTTGACGCGACCAATTCCGTTCATATCTTGCGTGTTCTCAGGACAGTGACGTAGTTGGAAAAAATAATACTCGTAAATAAATACGCATGTATTTTATACAAACGGTCAGAGTCTGAGAGAAAGAAATGCACCCGATAAAATTCGTACCTTGATCCATGTGCAAATCAATGTCGTTTACTTCCAAGGTCTTTTCTGCAACGGGCTTCTCAAGAGGCACAACATTAGGCATGTGGCTGTGTGCGGAGCCATGATTTTTTCAATTGCAAATTTTGCCACGATTTTTATCCCGAACGTACCCTACCTGGCGGCCTGCTTTTTTATCCAAGGGATGGGAGTCGGCATGGTTCTCAGCATCATCAACACCAGTATGAACGCATACTTTGTCAAGCGCAGGGCATTGGTAACCAATAATAATCAACCTCTCTTGTCGATCGAGATTTTTTAAAATAAACCTCCTCTTTCACTGACAATAAACTTGGATTCCAGGTGATGACTGCGCAACAAGTGGTTGTTGGTTTTGGCGCAATATTCTATCCGTCCCTAATCGAGTATTTCCTAAGAACTTATGGGTTTCGGGGTGAGAAACTACTCTTAAACTTGCACCAAATAGTTTTTTCCTCATTTTCGGCACGCCATCAGGCCATCCTTCATAATATTTTTTCCGGCCTCAGGCTGTTTGACTTTGCTTGCTGGGCTGAGCTTCCACGCAATCCTTGGAATGTTCACGATAAGTCCAGTGGAGAACCACTTCAAAAAACCAAAAATAATTAGGCATAAACCCGGCGGAAATGTTGGACATGTAACGAACTTTAAATCCAGTGGTAATAATGACATTTTAATCGAGGGGAAAAAAATTATTCCAATCGAAAGAAAATATTTGGACGATGAACAAGGCTGGGAGAAAAATAAAAGCGTTCCGAGCCTCAGAGTCGAATTGGAGAACGAAAAGCCGCTATTGATCGATCGCTTGAAGGTGCACTTGAAAGTTTTATACTCTAATTTCAGTCAGCATAGCTTTTTTTGTAACGAGCTTATCCTGCCATGCACAACTCGTTTATTTTTTCAGGCACCTCATCGGTCTGAGGATCACGTCGATTCCGATTATGATATTGAGAATGGATGTCATTTTAGGAAAAGCAAGGGGTCAACTCTGGACATGCTGTCGAATCAAATTCCCATGATAACGGCTACAAGTGTGTCCAGCATGCCGGGTATCGGGGCGTTTGGTGATGTGGGTCATTCGATCGCCGATGTGACAAAGAAGAACGAATCTACGGAGAAAAAGACGATACTGTAAGATATTTGGTAATTCTTCAGCTAAAATCGGAACGATTCGTAAATTGTCAACCTTTCATTATTCAGGTCAATCTTGGGAAACTTCTTCGAAGTGTCGCTGCTGCACGACCATTCCTTTGTTAATATATGTATGGGAATGAGCTTCATTTTTGTGAGTGACCTGACGTTCGGTTCATTTGTTCCAATAATAATGGCCAACGGTGGATACAACAAGCAGGAGACTGCTCTGGCCCTTACTGCAGCCGCCATTGCTGAGTTGGTATCCAGAGTTGCTCTCGTCGTCTTCGCCATGTTCTTCAAGGTGAAAGCCAGGAATTTAGTCCTTGGGGCGACCTATGCTCTGCTTTGTGGTCGATTAGGTGAGCTTTCAATTACCATTTACATTTTCGGCTCACCCTTCACATCGGTCCACCGTTCACAGCGTTTTTATACTGCACTTCTCTGATTGGCATCATCGTCGTGATGTCATTCTCTGGACTAGCACGTTCCTGGTTTCTAGTACCTCAGCCACTGGTTCTCGCCGAACATTTCTGCATCGAGAAATTCTCCGCAGCCTACGGGCTCTTCTCAGTCATCAATGGATGTCTTACGATTTTTATTTCCCCAGCGACAGGTGAGTGTCACGCATCCGAAGCGTCATCGAATGGCACATGTCGAGCTACGTAACACAATGTGTCGAACTTTTTTGTACACAGGACTCGTGAAGGATTGGACCGGCAGCTATGTTATTGCACAGTACATGCTTATAGGGGTAATGTTACTCTGCATCATACCTTGGACTATCGAACTTTTGGCTCACAAATATGTTCTCAAACAACAAAAAGCTGGAATAGCGACCGGGAATTGACCCTTGTTACTTTTAGCTCAACTACCATGTCCATGCGAACTTGGCGCAAATACTGTTTTACTTATGCTAAGTTATTTTTATGTATTTATGAGTAATAATTAGTATTATTTCTTGTTTGAGGTGCGGTTGTAATTTCTCTCTCAATGCCCATTTCCGGTTTTCGCAAAAATTACCCATAAAGATCTCGCTACCGAAAGCTAATTCTTGATCGACTTCGCCAATCTTGACGTCTTGACTCCTTCGTTTTTTTCGCGTGAATGTCACTTCAGGATGGTGAATTTTCAAAATGTGACAGACCGGAGGTGACTTACATTCTTGTAAACTGGTGGATCTTGGACTTTGACTATAGTCTTGGGAGAAACTTGGAACGGAGCTTTGGCTCAATTTATAAGGGTCGCGGAACGGGGCACTCTACACCCAAGCAATTCATGGGGGACGCAGCCAACGGAAAGAAATTATTCACGAAACTCTGCGCCACTTGTCACACGATGGATAAAGGTGGAAAGCACAAGATTGGACCTAACCTTAACGGCATCTTAGGCCGGTCAAGTGGCAGTGAGTCTTACCAGGCGAGGTCATTTCGCTTCCTTATATTCAACGTGATTTAAAAGTTCCGGTAATATGCGGTCAGCGTGATTTAGGTTTTGATTGATGTAGGGGAGAATATTAAAGTCGGTAGAACCGGCTGTGACCGTTATGCCCGATTAGTGCCTGCTTTAGCCGTTTTTTAACGAGTGCCAATACATAGGTGCAGTTGGCTTCGCGTACAGCGAAGCGATGAAGTCGAAAAGGGTTACTTGGAACGACAATAATATGGACGAGTATCTAAAAGCGCCAAAGAAATTCGTACCTGGTACCAAAATGGTATTTCCCGGAATTAAAAAGGCCGAGGATCGACGAGACGTTATCGCCTTTCTGAACAGTCAGAAGTAATCAGGACGCTGATACAGCATCTTCGTTAAATTGTAAATTTGGAACTACGTTTTGTCAAACTGATAATCGTACGTGATTTCTGGCAAAGATTTGATTTTGTTCATAATCATAAACTCAAGACCCCGGATTCGTTTCAAACAAACACAAATTGTTCTCGGTGATCTTAGTCCGAAATCTGTGTGATGTAGCAAAATGAGTCTTGGCTAATTAACAATGTTATTCTCTGTTGATGTAAATTGAGCCTCTTCTTTCCCGCGATTTATTTACCTACGCACAGTCAACCTAAAGTCAAAACTCCGTGATCTCGTCGATGTTACGTATGTACTACACGCCTGTTTTCAAACTTCTTCATTCGTTCAGGTCCGATATTGAATGCGGCTTTTGCTCATGGTTAGAAAAATAAACGCATCACGTTACAGGCATTTCTACAGTTCTTTAACTTGTTACGTTCACCAAAAATACTCAACCATGCATACACTTAGTATACATCGTATATCTTGACCTGCTAGTGGTTGCCGCTTCCGTTTAACCTTTTAATTACGTATTCAAATCGAACTTTGCTACTTATACTTTCTAAGCCTATTAGAAATGTATACGAACAGTTTTGATCAATCAAGTGATCTGCTGATGCATTCAAGTAATCGTGATGGTAAATTAATACACGGGTGAAAAAAAAAGTTGCAAATCATGCACAGGACTATTTTATCATTCGATGACCGAGTTTTACCGACGCTGTTGTTATGAGAAATAGAACATTTATTCATGGTGTGAAAAGAAATTCACAACGGGAGATACATCGTTTCCTTATACCTACTACAGAATATGGGACACAAAATAAAGCTGCAGGTTAGCCGAGAATAACAGTGACCGGAATGAAAACTGACAACCATGTTTCCCACCTCACTTGCCAAAAAACGTTATCAATTTAATGGGCAGAATGCGATTCAGACCTCACACGAGCATTACGCGGTTCGATCCTAATCCGAAATCCATCCGCTCGCTTCAGTATGATATCAGGCACAAGGTGGAACTCCTTTACCGGTACGTCTGACAGGATTTTATAGTGCCGGAGGACAGTTGACAGCAGAACCTTGAGCTTCAACATCGCGTATTTCCTCCCGACGCAGGATCTGATTCCAAAATATTTATTTCCGTGGTGAATCCCGAGATTTTCGTAATCACGGAAGGAAACTTAAGCTCACCTAGGTCCGGCACTGAAAGGTATAAAGCCGTAATAGTGTCTCTGCTGCATATTCTCGGGTAAAAAATTGTCCGGATTGAACTGTTCCGGATTCGGATAAATCTCTTCTTGCCGGTGAACCTGATACGGCGGTATCAAAACGGTGGCTCCTTCGGGTATAACGTAGCCTCCGGTTACTGAAATGATTGACAGTTAATGTTTCTTTCCGGTAGCTTTCTTTTACGAAAGATCAAATCGTTCGACATAATCCATTGAATACCGAGCTTGACGTCTTCATTGAGCTTTCGCGCGATCAATGGAACTGGAGGAAACAGCCTGAGCGTTTCCAAAATCACTCTCTCGAGGTACTTCATTTCCAAAGTGTCGTTGAACGTCGTCTCCCTGTCCGAACCTTCAAAAATTTCGTCCAATTCTTGACAGACTTTTTCCTGAAGAAAAAAAAAAAGTTAAAGAAAACGATCAGATCCATCTACGACTTTAATCCGTGTTTCACCTATTATCTTCTCACGTCGCACGTTCAACACAATTTTTTCAAACACATGACCAATTACTAGCACCAACCTGAATGTCCTGGTAATATCCAAGCAAGGACAGAACAAAACTCGATCCAGCAGCCGTTGTGTCGTGTCCCTGAAATTACATCAGACTTCATAAACAACCGGAATTAATGATGTCGGTATATCCTTCATCAAACTCACTTCAAACATAATCGTATCGACTTCTTCCTTTATTTCTACGTCGGTTAAATTTGCCCCATTCCGGGCGAGTTCCATCATCAAGTCCAAAAATGCCAACCGTTTCTTTTGCCCTGGGTTATAAGAATTTTCAGACTTTATCGCCGTAAATTTAAAACCATCATTACTGGGCGTAGAACAGAGAAATGTGTTACGAACTCACCGACATCATTCTCATCAATATCGTCCAGGTCGTCTCTAACATAATCATACCCCACTTTCTCCTCGGTTGAATTTTTTTCGAAAACTTCGGGTTCAATATTCTTACAACTGTCGACTGATTTGATTCGTATTTTATCTTGTGTCGCCATCGCGTCGTATTTACTCCTCTTTTCTTTTATCACATTGTTAGTCAAGCCGTGAATAGTACCTAATAATTTTTCTTGCGTTTTGGCAGACTTGGTTAAATTAAAAAAGAAGTCAAAACGTGTCCACAACTTGTATGACCGCCGATGAACTATATCGCACATTCTGTTGAACAAAGATATAACTTTTTTACGAATCGCTGATATCACAATATTACGAAATGCATCTCAAACCCTTGAGAAGAAGACTCACTTCATAACTGCCATCGCGTATTCGAAGCCTGCTCCGTCCATCTTAGTGTCTTTGACGCCCATGGCTGTTTCCAACAAAATGTCGACGGTAGTAGCAGACAGGTAATCATGACAATCAAACTCCTTGCCTACTACCTCCCGCATCTTCGATACTAAGACTTTACTGTTCTCGTAGAATAACGGCACGAATGTTCTGAGGATACTCAAATGAAAGGTTGGTGCGATGATTTTCCGATGCGACCTCCACTTTTCACCGGTGCTGATGAGCAAGCCTTCGCCGAGCCAGGGTTTGAAAAACCTACGGCAGACAACCAAGAATTATGCTTCATCTTACGGGGACTGGCTAAGTTTTGGGTAGTCTGAAAAGTACCGGTATTCAAAGGACTTGTCGATGTGCACGTGACTGCTTAAAATGATCTCGATATCCTTCGGGTCTATGATGAAGACGTACAATAATGGACCCATGAATGCTCTGATCACTTTACCGTACGAAGTAAATTTCGACAGCGTGTCGATTATTTGTGTGGGTTCCACGTTCAACACTGTAAGTGCATTACCTAGGAACGGTACAGTCGGTGGTCCTGAAAGCACATCAACCTTATGAACCAAATTTGAAAAATATTCATTGCCTGGTCGCAAATCCACTTCGTGAGTGACTATAATACCTCTGGGAATGTCAAAGTTTATTTCCGATGCATACCTGGTATCAGGTGACCCATTTTAACGATTCTCGAATTTTCCAAGTAATAGTAAATTGCTCCGAAAATTGCACTCAGGATCAAAAGGAGATAAAATACAGCCATGGCTAGATTATGTGACTAAAGGACAGAGATCAAGCACTGAACTGGTGTAAAATGTAGCGCTTAATGTGATTGTCTGCGTTGGTAATTACGCGTCGAGTAAATTGAATAATGCTGCAATGGCAGCGGAAAGTTGCGACCAAACCGTTACGGTGAAAGGCAGAAGCGCGATTGAAGTGCGAGTCCCGAATGTCGGAATCTTATATAAAGCTTGCCCGAAAATGCGTCAAGTATATTTCCACTCGGTAATGCCATAAACCACAGCAGCAGAATGACTTAACCCCGACACGAACGAAATAAGGTTCGTTTCATTGCTTTAAGAATGCCAATACTAAGTGACGTGTTTAATTTCCCCAATCGAAATACCGTAATCGAAATGCAAACAGATAAATAACTTTTCACGCCCAATTAATTGAATTTCAAAACAAGGCCGCAATTCATTTTTATAATCGCATTGCGGGTTACTACGTTGCGGATATATTCTTCATTGACCCATCTAACCAGATAGGCTTTGCACTCAAAGTTGCTTAACTCCACCGCCTTACCTTAGGCAACCCAACGTACACATGACTTATTTTTACACAGTCTAACTTGAGCTTGAATTCCCAGAAAACTGGACAGTATTCGAGCTTTTCGAATTCGGATGAAGATTATATTACAAAAAACAAGCATAAAATTTTCAAATTTCATTACAAGTTTTGAGCTTTTCGTTGCGAGTTGCATTATTTCTTTGGTCCAGGTTGTGGTGCCATCGGTGAGGAAATTTGGAAATAAAGGGCACTCTCTTAATAGGGCCGTGATAGTACAAAAAGGGATACGATTTTTTCAGGAATCGGATGCCCCCCACCAGTTAACTTCGCACGAGGGTCGCTACCCAAAAAAGTCGCAAGCTCTCTCATTAGGGTCAGCCTCTCACGCAGGTGCAGACACATTGGTTACGGTCCCATTTCATTTTACTTTAGCTTGAAAAAATACTTGTTTGTCAATAGTTTAAATGGGAATAAGTTTTTGTTTATGCGGTAATAGAAATAACAGCACCATTGCATTTTCTGCGCGGCGCTATTGAGAGAGTGCGCCGTATATTGATGGAAAAGGATTCCCGTGTACACCCGCCGCACGGCTTATTGTTAGCGTGATATTTGTAATACGGAAAAATCCTTTACTAAGACTTGTGAACCTGAATCCAACGAATATTTGTGATAATCACAAGAGTGGGATTGCGAAAGAAAAAACATCCCTTATCGAGAACCGATGAAGAAAAACCCGTAAATCCACGATTAAAAGCGAGCCGGCGTTCCGCGGTTATAGTTGCGTAATTTGATAATTTGGTAATTTTGTTGAATTGGTTTCGCCCGAGTGCTCGGGGTTTTTTTTTTTTTTCTTTTTAATTCAGTTTTGTTGTGTTTTTTCCTATCCGTCTCGAGGGTCGGCTTCCGGGCACGTTCTACGCAGGGGTTACCCACGTCATTTCCGGCCCGCGCTTATTTCCGGCTCCCCTGTCGCCAGCGAAAAAGAACAACTCATTACCTGTCGGCAAGGCCTGTTCAATGCCGTGAGTCATTTTTAACGTGCATAAAAATGAGCTATACGCAACAAACAATTTCATTACGGATCAACAGCGCGAGGCATGGCGGATTAAAACGATCGTGTGCGTGTAACTTAATCACAAATTGTAATTTGAATGATTATTTTCACCCCTGAATAAATATTAGGATGTATTTTAAATATTCGATAATGTAAAAAAATATCAAGTACAAAATAGTCTTGTAAAATGTATAAACTTAGCTTAGGTATAATCGTTTTAATTAAGGCACTTGTATTTACACCCTTTTGATTAAATTAATTTCACCGTATTTCAAAATACCCAATTCTGAATGATATGATGCGGTCTTGGATTTATCGTATTTCGCCGGAAGTGATCGTTGCGTTGATTATCCGATTAAAAAAATATCATTGGCGTAACATTTGCGGTTCCATTCGTGACCGGAAAGTATTTCCGAGAGTAAAAGCACGGGAACAAAAATATTTAACACCTCTGTCATCCTTTGGAATGCAAAGCGAATTACTTATACCGATATATTGTGTAGACGTACGTTGCATATTGTCAAAGAATAATCGTTCTTCCGTAGAATCTACTAGTACTCGTCGTGCCTACAATGGCCTGCTATGTTACATACATGCGTGTATAACTTACATAATTATAACTTAATTTTAATATCATTTTGCAATTTCACTGACATCTTATAAGACTAGTAAACTATAGGCACTTGGGAGTTTATAAGAATATTTACAAATCAACTGGAACATGTGTTATAACTACGATAAACGTTAGTAAAATATGGGGCTCAACGCGTGTATAAGTATAAAAATATTTGCAGTTGACGAACTTTTTTTTCTCTTCAACGAATCAGACGAGTCTACACTTTTCAGTTAGTTATATTCGTTTGGGGTGGTTATTATGGACGATGCTAAGTAACGGATAAGTACTAGCTCCAAGTATCACGGAATATTTACGTCTATTGTTGCCTTTGGATATAATACTGAACTTATATGAAAATAAAATATATAAATGATAGATAAAAGGATTTTTTTTGTCTGCTTCGTTTCACTTTATAACCATCTGCGCGTGTTTTGAGATGGTGATTACATGCCGTAATTCTCTCAACACCCTTTTGTGTCATGTGTGTGGTTAGAAAATACGTCCTATGGTTTCAAAGAAAATTAGAATTATAACTTTAGAGCTTTTTGTTGAAAAAAAGTTTTTTGAGATCGTGGATTCTCTCCGGCACCTTCTCGCATTTCGATCATGAAAAAATGTCCGACCCCAGATGTTGAACTGTAATCAGAAAACAGGAGGCGTTATTAGTCGAAAAAATATTCAGGTAAATGTATGAATCAATTCTCTTAACGCACTAAGCCTGTTTGTTGGATCCATTAATTTATAGACTCTGTCAATTTAACTAGCGAATTTTTTTCGTTCATATCTTTTTCTTCTATCATCCATCAAATTTATTTATTAGTTTTGAAGCTGAAGCAAATTTTGTTTATCGTTCTCCTTTTGTTGGGAAAGTGAACCGTAAAGTGTAATGCATGCATAAAAAGTAAAGAAAATGGATCTGGGTTGTCGGAAGGACCCTGTACTTAAGGAGTGACGCGACGTAAGGAGAATAAACAGCCTCAAGATCCGCTATCTAGCTTCTGTCGCTCTTGGCAAGGGCTGCGCGGGGAGGACGGCACCAGATGACGCAACTGTCTTCTGCACGGTGCCCTGCAGGGTCCCAACTGGCTGCCAGGCTTGAGAAACGGAGAAAGAGAGAAACGGATGAAAAGAAGAGGGAAGATTAATTACGTCTGTCGTAGTTTTTCAGCAGGTGGAGTTCCGGAGAATCGATCGAACGGAAAAGAAAATAAAAAGAAATGTCGTAAATTTCGAGAAACAAGGAAAACAGGAAACTAAGTAACGAAGAGGAAACGAGGGAATAGAAATAGTACTAGAGTTTTGCTTTTCTCCACACTTAGAAAAATGTTTAATTGTCACTGGCAAAAGTGTGCTATTGTATATAAATTACAGGATCACTGCACAATCCAAATCACGTTTTTTCAATGAAACCAAAAAAATTAATTCTATTATTCTATCCCGTCGAAACAAAACTATTTTAGTCCTTTCGGAGAAAACGTTTGTTAAAAAAATTTGAGAGGATCAGTTGAAAATGCGAAATCGCAAATCCACACAGTAGAATCATTTTGTAATGTTTGCAAACTCATTTTTCTATTATTACGTGACTGTTCCGAAATATTGGTTGAAAAACGATGTTATATTTTCGTATTTTTTCCAGCGATTAACGCTGCAATTTTTTGATCGTATTTCTGGGTCACCGACTACTCGACACAGACGGTAACAAATTGATTTTTTTTTGATAACTGAAAAAGTTTTCCCCGAGTGATCCCGAAGAAAAATCTACTTCCGAAATTTCGATTCTAAGGAATTTCCATAACAATGCGTGGATACAGAGAACGAGATCCATCCGAGAATATTCTCTCTCTCCTTCTCTCTTTTCCCTAAATCTCACTCGCGCAACTACAAGCTACTTCATCTCCCAACCGTTCGCCGTTTCCTCGAGCCATTGTGCAGCCCGATATACGCTGCATTCTGTCCCGCGGAAGACACAATGTGAGCAAAAGTATTTCATTGTCATGCGAGACGGGGACGGTGTCGTTCGTGTCAGATCGAGGATACACGTGGGGAAATTGAAATTTTACCTGAAACGGTAGGAAAAGAAGGGAGAAGGGAGAAGAGAGAGAGAGAGAGAGAGAGAGAGAGAGAGAGAGAGAGAGAGAGAGAGAGAGAGAGAGAGAGAGAGAGAGAGAGAGAAAATTAATCCGCCAGAACGAGAGACCGTGGTCGAATTTACAAAATTTTTATTGAAATACGCATCGACACCCAAGTTCTTCCTTTACGGCCCTTGAGGTCGTGGGAAAGATAAATTCTATTTGGTGACACAAATGCACACAAACGCGCAGCATCTTCTTTGACGCTAGGAAAACTGGGTGGGGAAAGAGAGAATCGAGAGAGAGAGAGAGAGAGAGAGTGGCGAGGAGAGCATAGCCACGTGAGCCTTCAGTTTCGACGTAAGAACAGTCGGCCTGAATTTTTTTTCCTTTTTCTTTATTTTTATTCCACCCTGTATAATACACGGACAGGTACACTCTTCCCTCGGGATCTTGATAAGGGATCTGAAACAGGCTCGGATCACGGGTGACGAGGCTTCGGGCACTGTTCACGCTCCTCGAAATTCTGGAGAAGACGGCGTCGTACAATCTTCGGAGAGTCGGGGAGCAAGATCAGAAGATCCGACGAGCCGGGCACGCGTCATCGAGCAAAAGGACCGCGAAGAGTTCATCGCCGGAGTTCGGATCGAGAATCCAAGTGATTCTCATGCGGGGCTGCAACATGTGGCACTGAGTGGAAGAGAAGAGAGAAGAAACCCCCCCACCCCATTCCACGTGCTGTTCCAAGCCCAGGGGAACGACGATTTTCCGGTAGAAACGGAAATGCCGGGGATGCGACACTCCGGGTTTTTGAAATATTAGTGTTTTGACGCGACACTCCTAATGGATCTACTGAAATAGTTAAATATCGAGTTTCCTTCTAGCGATGTTTCACGGAAAAACTCATCTTTGATGAAATTTTATACATAATTACCATACCAACAATAATGTTTGTCTCCGAAGTAGTCGATTTATTACATTATTTCAAATTGCTACACCTTATAAAAAAATTCGAAATTCAAATATATTATATCCCATAAAATTTCAATTCAACGAAAAGAAATAAAATCGTATGAAAAAATCGTCAAGTGTATATTGTAAATACTTACTGTAACGAATAGACACAACCGTCTGCGGTGGAAATGAAAATTGAGAAAAGAATTTGATAAATTAATTTGCCGCGGCAAGACGGTGCTCGTAAACGGCGAGATGACCTCACTTTATAATTGTACAAATTAACGAATGCCCCCAAGAGGTCGGGGTGATCACGACGCGTTTGTGCATAGGGCCGAGTGCTGGAGTATCCGTGTAAGAATGTCGCTCGAGTAGAGATAGAATCGTGGGTAAGCAGCGATGTGTGACGTGTCTAAGGCGGTCGAAATCTCCAAAGACTGAACGGGGAAGCTTCTGCTGAATTTTGCCGCCGCCTTTGAACTGAAAAGAAAAATTTTACCGGCCCAGGACAGAAGCTGTGTGTGAACCGGATAAACCAGAGCGGATCAGAAGAGCTTGAAGCGCTATCTAAAGTGGGACCAACGCGAATGGCCCGACTGCTGGAGTCTGTTCACGGGTTGACGCTACCCAAGTACCCCATCGTCCGATAAATGAGTCGAGAACTTGGACTGCTGAGGGATCGACGTCGAAGGAACCGCATGGAATAACCAAACGAATGACGATTCAAGGTGAAGCGTCTTCCGATGAAAAGCGTCGAAAGTGATTTCGAAGCAGCTTCCCACAATCTTTAAAAATTTTATTCCCGAAATCGCGTGATTCTTAGACTCGAGCAACTCACGCAAGTACGATGAGCTCGCGAAATTCGGAGTTGAAAATTTTTCACCGTCACGTCATTGGAGTTCAAGGATAATTGTGAGTGCCGGTTTGTCCTCGAACGTTGAGCCTTCGGACCAGCAGCTCCGAGCCAACGCGTGTTAGCCGGCAACGGGTTTTACACGGGTTTACAGAGGAATGGTATACGAAACAAAAGAGCTAAGTCGTTTGTAGAATTATGCTGGTGAAGAGCCCGCATGGTTGTAGGCGCGACACTCGGACGACACGTCTTCTCTTATCAATATACATTACCGGCATGTTAAAGCGGGCTTCGTATCTACGAAACGAAGCAGCGTGCACGGCTACGTTGTTGAAAAGTTAAATTACGGATTACGTACCACGGATCATAGTCGGAATTCTGGGGGATGTGAGAGGCGCCGTATTTCCGTTGTGGACCACAAGTTTCCGTAGATGACCCGTTGGAGTTGAACGAAATTGGAGGAAATTGGACGGAATCGTAAACTCATTTCGTTTCCATTTTGAATTATACCGCAGACGGGCTTACCTCCTCGACGAGGACGAAATCGCCAAGGATCGGTGCCGTTGGATTGCCGATCTGGCGGCAAGCATATGGCACTCTTGGCTGACCTCTTACCGTGCCGTAGTTGTGTTCCTAGCCCATATGGTACTCGTTTCGGTAACTCGCGCAACGTCGCAGCTCCACGTCCAGCCTCGAAAGTCTACTCCGAATGTATTTATAGTTTGCGGTTTGCGGCTGCATATGGCGTTCTCAACCCCGCGCGTTTGTAATCCGCTTCCACATACCGCTTACATGGAACCGCGACTAGCTGACACACTCGACTTTTAAAAATTTTCGGAAAGGGAGTGAGAGGGATATGACTAGCTTGGATGGACCGGGTCACGCCGCTATTTCGGTCTTTCCGGCACATGGCTGTCACGGACCACTTCCGGTTTGCGGGCTGCCCTCGGACCACAAACGAATTTCGAAAAATCGTTCCCACCTTCGCGCCACGATTTCGAATTAGACGACTCGAGTTGCTGCAGGTTTTGGAAGTTGGTGTGGACATTTTTACCGGCCAACGTATGCGGGCCCTTTCACCTTTCTCTCTTCTCCTGCGAGTCGCCTCGACGAAGCCATGCTCTTGCAAGTAGCACGTGCCGACCCGTGGTAATACACGATTTCTCACTCAGCGTAACTTCGCGAAGTAAAATCGGCCACGTGGCACCGAATACGAACGTTCCGGGAAGTTGCAGCCGCAGGTGTCGACGCTACTCGCCACGACGGTGGTCCCGCAGAGGGTAATTATTTGCAATAAAGTAAAACGCAGCGCACTTCGAGGAGGAGTAGGAGGAAGAGAAGGAGGAAGAGGAAGAGGAGGAGGCGGTGGAAGAAGGAGACGAAGAAGTCGGATCGACTGGGTTTAATAGTGCCGGTTGGGGCGGTTCGCGGTTTGGTAAGGCGATGCTAATTGACTCTCGCCGACCCCCGGCTTCCAGCTCCTCGACGAAAGTTGTTCGCGTCGATCGAGATGAAAATAAGGAGAGAAAGAAAGAAAGAGAGAGAGATATAGAGAGAAGGAGCGACTGCTGTCAGTTACGAGGCAATTTTTTGCCAGCATAAAATTAAAAGTCGAAATTACGAAGAGCTGTTTACGATCAACGCATCGCTTAAATATACGACTTAAATGTACAACTTCGTATCGGGAGCTCGCGATCTCCTGCCCCTCATGCGTTAAGTGGCACGCGCGTTATACCTGCCTACCTTCACGATCCGCCCGAGTATGTCCGCTTGGAAGGTACAACATATAACTAACTAACTATATCGTTCGAATTACAAATGAGAAGAAGTAACGCGGCCCACTCGAACCTGATCCGAGCAACGTCTCATCCAGGCCATTCTCGCCCTCAAATTCATCTTGACATCGCGTCAACGCTGCCGAAGTCGATCGACGAACAGAAATTACAGGTCCGGTCTCCGCGTTGTAATTATTTTATGCAACAACGCTCATTTTTCACGATGACGAAAAAAATTTCAATCATACGAAACGGTGTTCGCACTTTCTTAAAGCCTTTCGGTCTTCTGACACAAATTCAAATTGAATGAAGGACAAGAAAGTCAGTTTGTTCGATACTGTCGCTATCAATAGCCAATCACGCGAATCGAACATCCCGAAACTCGATCTCTCGTATCACTAAATTCTCTTCATTACAGTCAAAAAATTGGCCGTCGTGAATAAATAACAACGCGACTGAATCTAGATTTCTTCCATACAATCAATTCGTCGTACCAATGTGTATAATTTCGTAGTACCTATTGACGAGGATTGACCATTCAAAATCGGTTGATGAAAAAATGTGTCGCCAATCATAAGGCGCGGTCTGTAACAACTTGGTTACGTCTCAGGACCCAAAGTTGAGCAATAAAGCAGTGAATCTTTACTCACCGTAAGATCGGCGACGCGACATCTCGATTAAATAATTCACGCATGCGTCAGATGCTGCGCGTGTTGATTGAGTCGCCCCTGTTCCTGTTCCCACCAGCTAACAACGTCCATCACATCGCTGGTGCCAGGAAGTTCTTGTTTGTAATAAAGGGCCCCGGAGAAGACCTCGGGACTGGCTGCGTATACGGTACCACCCTCCTCGCTGTCACCCCCGCTATACGGCGAGAGTGGGGCTCGAGGTTCGAGGTTCTCCTCGTTCTGGGTATAGTACTCGCATGGCGAAGGCGCGGGAGTCGGCGAGAGACGAGAAAACACCTGGTTACCATGGGTCAGCACCCTCGTCGCGTCCAAGGGCTCGAGGTTCTCCTCGTCTCCGACCGACGCTGGGTAGAATTCTGGCCCTGGCGATTCAACCATCGGCGACAACCTATATTCAGAAATTCACTATCATCTAGGAACAAAGAACCGCCGCAACATCGAGGGTACAGGTTTGGTTTCATCGAAAACAGGTCACTCCGATGAATTTTGTCGGGTTTTGGGATCTATATATCACCTAAAAAGAGCCAACTCTATATTCTCACATCTCAAAACATCAGTTCTACACCACCCCCAATTAATTGTGATCAAGTGAAGTTGATGACCAAAAAAATAGCGTCAAAGTTCGAAGTAACTGTAAATATTTCTCGACCGAATTGAGTGACGGAAGTTCCTTGAGGAACCTGAATGTCTGCTAGAATGAATTATTATAGACATGTCTTACCTCAAGCAGGGCGGAGGCTTGACGTCCTCGTCGTCGGCCTCGTCGTCGAGGACGAGTCGTTCCCCGGACCCGTTATGGCTCGAGGAGATGATGCTGCTGGTCGGTGAAGGTACGTTTTGTCCCATTCCAGTGTTGGGGTCGTACTCCAGCCCGTCAGCCTCGGCGAGAAGCCGCTGCAGCCCCCTGATGTACTCGACGGCCATACGAAGGGTCTCAACCTTGGACAGTTTTTTCCCCCGGTCCCCGTAGCCGGCGGCAATGTGTCCAGGAATGTGCTGCCTGAGGGTGGCGAACCCGTTGTTGACTTGCTTGACGCGGTTTCTTTCCCGCGCGTTTCTCCGCGCAACCGCAACCGGCGGCGGTTGTCCGTTCTTTCCGTGCTTTTTCAACCGCGACGGATCGTAAGGCGGCAAAACGCTGGCACTCGACGCGCTGGTTGTCTTTGGTACTATCAGGTGCGGCTGGTTACTCAAAATGTTGGTCTCGTTATCCTGCAGCGTCCGCAAGAGCATCAGCTGTTCCTGATCGCCCCCGTTTATCTGCAACCGGTTGCAGAAGACCGTGACACCCATCGTCGTCATCGTGCCAGTTTGTTTTTCTCACCGAGTGTGAAAAAAGCAAACGGATGATGGTGAAAAAGTTGGAAATTCTATGCGAGGTTTTTTTATTGGACGGAATATGTTTTCGCGGTTTTCATTACGCCGATTACGGACGATTCGTGAAAAGAGTCAGACTTGTGGAGAACTGAGGATGAGGAAGGAGAGGGCAGTGGAACGATGTTAAATCAGAATTGACTGTAAATTAGGACGGGGAAAAAAAAGAGAAAAATCGGTATCGTGATTCGTGATCACATGCGGAGACCGAGAGACGAGTTCGTTGCCACCACGCTACGAGTTTACGTTTACAAACGATTCAAACACATCTTATTCTCTCGGTGGCCTAAACTACACTCTAATTGTCTCGTTGTGTCGTTGGTTAAGTAAAGCATGAGGTCACCATCTATTCCGACGGTTGTCAACTTGGAATTTGTCCACACACTCGAGGCCCGTTGTAACCGAACGTTCGAGGAAACCTTGACTAAGTACCCGACGCTTCGTGCACTGTGTTTTTCCTCCTCCGATATCAGGAACTGAATGTCTATTGTATCCGACGAACAACGAAAGAACTGTTAACGCCACACACAACACAGGCTTGGTCGGTAGTCCGATTATCGGATCAAGCTGCGATGAACTTTGGTCACGAATTCACTGCGAGTTTTATCCACGAAGGGTGTTCGACCGTTGCGAAGAGCGGGTGAAACTTTTCACCGGTTATCAAATCGCGGTTAGTTGCACGGGATGATTAAAAATTTTACGATCAGTGAACGAAGGTGCGAACCCCGTGCAGACGGTGAGTCGCGACTGTTGGTGGGTCGATCCGACAACCGATGGTATCACAACTTGGTTCGCACTGCATGGCGTCTGAATTGAGAATGAGTCGACATCGACTAGATGGGTTATAGCCTTAGCATTTTGCGGGGTACAGAGCAGGCTGGCATTAGGGGATACGTCGAGGGGCCCGTAGCTCGGTGGTGGGGATTTCGAGCACGCGCCACCGGGCTGTCTCCCTCAGGGTACCCCGTGTTTTCCCGTCTCCCCTGCAGCCCCCGGAACTGGAAATAAAGGGGAGCGACCATATGCCCGAGGGAGGCTGCCGGTATAATGCCCGTCGGAACCATACGTGTCGCGTATCACAGTGTGCGTAGAGTTTACACAGGCCCACTTACGCGAGTTATCTCCGCCGCACGTATGCACGCACATTTGTATGTATGGCCGAGCATTCGCCCATCGACCGAATATTGCATTACGATCTATAATGGGGTCTGGCGAACGGATCGTGGATCGAGGAAAGCGAGATCTCGGGGCGATAGGAGCTAACAAATGGATTTCGTGATTTGCATTTTTCCGCAACCATTTTCCGCCCCGCGTCTTTCTGCCCCGGACTCTCGATTTTCCCCGACGAAGTCGCGTCGCGGATGAAAAAATCGGACCGAATCGCGTCCGGCTAAACCGGATTTTTCACCACAGGTAAGACCCGGCGTTTCAGGCTCGGAACTTTTCACGAGGCTGATTTAATTTTGAATATAATCTAGGCCAGTCAGTCTAGGGACCGCCTTACCTACTCCTGCACAATGCGCCCTGTATAATAAAAGAATGGAAAGGTCTGCAATCGTAAAATGCCGCGACTCTCGTCTAGGCTCAATTCCCTCGCGCAGGGTATGCGAGGCACAGGATGAACCAGAATGAAACGAACCTAGGTGGGTACCTAGTACCAACACACGCTTATAGCCGTGCTCTGTGCATGTTCGAGCACTAGATTTCAGGCCAATTCTTGATCGGGGAACGAGCCCTGCACCTCGTGGCCGGGGCGCGGCACAATTTACAACACAAAATATAAAGTGGGTTCGGGGTCTGTGTGAACCTTTATGAACTTTAATCCGCGCCACTAACCAGTCCGCTACTCGTTTCGGGATCGGCGCAGATGGGGCAGCCCTTCAACTATTTTCCAACATTTTCCAACTGAATTCGATTCCAGGTTGGAAAACTAGAGGAAATGTTTCTTCGTCCAAGAGCAGCGTGAGCCGAACGAGCGGTTGTTGACTGGCTGCGTCACCTCAGGGCCTTTTCGGGCCCAGTGAAAAGGGCGCTTATAGGTATCAACGCTTATCCATGACTCTCGGTGAGTCAGGGTGGCAACACACGTGCGGGTTGTTAACGGGGGTTAGAATATTAATGACGGGTTAAAGTTGTGATTTATGGAAGAGGGGGTGGATGAATTTCTCTTAGCCTTTCCGAAATACCCATTTCCATAGATTATGGTTTCCTGATTGATTCTCAACGCTCGTAGAAGCCGGCGAGGCAACGTTCTGAACGCCTTTATCATTTCACCTGAATTAATTTATCTTTAATTCAGATTTCGAGAAGGAGGAAAATTAAATGGAATAACAAGCAGGCAGGATCGATCTATTCATCCTTGATACTCTAGATTCTCGGTTTGATCCTGCGAGAAAGAATCCCGTACAAATGAGAGCTTTTCGGGCAATGTATATCGAGTTTCACCGGCAATAGACTCTTCCCTCGATTCTTCCACAGAAAATAGAGGAAAAAAATATAATGGGATATGGACTACCCAGCGCATATCCCAAGTCTCACGGAAGTGTCGGATTTCTGGGATCCGAGATCCCGGGATTCCGTTCCTTCTTTCGGTTTCACAGACTCTCTTTATCCCTCCTTACTGCTTCTTTAGCATCAGCGCCACGTGCTAACCGTGTCCAAACTTTCCTCCATGTGCTTTCAGTTGTCTCCCAACCGCGTTAAATCTGTGCTTGAGATTCATCGCCAAAAGAGTTTACAAAAAGTTGGGCAAAAAACTTAGAAGGTGAAAAAAAAAAATTTGAGATAACGCATGAAAGCCTTCCGGCAAGCCGCACAACGTGATTTCTTTCCTTCGAATTTCCTTCGAGTCAGTTTCGTGAACTTGGAAAGTTGCTACAAACGAACTTGCATCATCGTGCCAATTAACTCACCGTCAAAAAATTTCAACGTACATAATTTATTCCCTGTGCCATGCGAAGAATTTTCGCCATATGTTCCAATACAACGCGTGCATTGGAATCTCTCGCTTCCTCCCTCTCCCCACGCACTCTCGTTTATATAAATCAAAGGCTTCACGCAGGTTTCGAAAATTGTTATAGTTCCGTGCACAGTGGGAGTTTGAACACGTGTGTGCTCACTCATTGTGCCGAGGGGACGGCGGGCGACCGGAGAGAGAACGACGGAAGGCAGAGGAGATAGGGAGAGAAAGAGAGAGATGAAAATCTAGGGGGTGGGCTAGTGCGGGCCCTTTGTTGGGACGCGTGCCTGCGCACGTGTTCGCGACCAATAGCGGTGGAAATGGTAATGGCAATGCCAATGGCCACCGCCATTCCACTCCACTCCCCTCTCCCTCTCGTTTTCTCTCTCTCTCTCACCGCTCTCACTACTTCGTACACGGCAATTGCGCGCATTCGTGTGAGCTCACATCTTTGGGTGTAATAACACGCACGCAACCTCTCGTTATGCAACTGCACCATGGGTATTCGCACCTAGAGCGGTCTCCCAATTATGCATTCCGAATGGCAACTGCACTGGCACACGCTTCGCTGATTTTTGGACCGTACAGAATCACTCGATAATTCCATCCTCCCTTTTCCTTTTTTGTTACCTCTTTGTCTCCGTCCGTAATCCAGGACAGTCGGGTAGCTATACTCGTAAGGGATACCCAAACACACGTGCAACTAATTTTTCCTATATCATTTCCATTTTCAGCAGTGTCGACAAGTTTTTCGACTCCGGTTTCGGTCCGGTTTCACAGTTCTACTCCGCGTGAATTACGACAGTGTGGTTTGCATGTGGTTCATCCTTCGTCTGACTTAATCAGGTTACGAGGAAGAGGAAAGAAATTAACAGAAAAAGAACGACGGATTATCGAGCAGCGGATTAACGGGAGTACCAGTGCTTCGGCCGCAAGTCGCATTTGTGCAACCTGCGAGTACGTGTGATTCACGAATCGACTCGTTCGTGAGCCTCTGCGTTAATCGTCTCGGTCATTAAAGGACCGTTAAAGTCGTTAGTACACTTGAAAGACACATATGTCAATTTGGTGTGCAAGCCTGCGCCCGTTCAGGAACCAAAAGTTGAGCTAATTAATAAAACTGTAGTATGCGAAAGGCGATGATGAAAGCGTTGTGATAAATCGACGGATCGGTTATCAATAAGACGAAATGTATTCGGTGTGAAGAGAGCCTTACGTGCGACGTGTGGCCGAAGCGTGGCTCTCTCTGGTCCTCCGAGGCTCTCGAGGATCCGGCACTCGCAATGGGAGGAGCGCGCGCGCGCCCGAGGGAGAGACGAGGAGAAACGCGTGCCCGAAGTAGGTATTTGACGTGGGACCAGCTGCCCTTCGGGCTTTATTTCACGTACGGCGGCTCGGGCTGGAAGGACCGTAACGTGAGGTAAGCAATACTCCAGAAAAGGGAATAACTCTTTAACTCGTCACCTTGCACGCGTTACGGTATACAAGACGTGACGCACACTGCCTGAAATGTATTTTTCATCGAGTATGTACAACAAGCGCCGGTTGATTATGCCCTCTTCATCGTTTCCTCCTTATCATTTTTAATTACGTCTACTTATATTCTCAATTCCGAAGACGTGCATGCCATCTTCCGGCCAAGTCCTCGTCTCGAAAACCGGAATTCTGCCCCAACATCACGGGAAGAGAGCGCTCAACAAGTGGTTCTGAAATGTCCAAGGAGAGAGCCACTGCGACCCTCCGGTGGTGGTTGGGGTGGTTGGGGTGTCTCGGCTCCCTCTGCACTCCGAGTAGAGGGTGCCTAGGGGGCTTTTTTGGATCGAGGGGGAACCAAGCCATCTGTCCGCATATGTTATCCCCCCACGCCGGGGGACACCGTTGCACGGTATACCGTAAGGGAACTTGGCGCTCGTCCGAGACCGAAACTACCATTGCACACATATGCGTGTAGGCGAGCGCAGGAACTCGTACGAGGACTCGCGAGGAACGACTGGTAGGACACTGTCCGATGAGGAGGAAGTAGGAAATAGCCACCGTGCCACCGTCTCCGCCCCGTCCGTCACTGCCGTCCACTCCCCAAGGGATCTGAAAATAAATGCAGCTTTGGCATATAATTAGAAAAACATGAAACGTAAACAACGGTCACGTGGCTACGACCGACGGCAGTTGCGAAGAAATTTTACACCGAATCCTATATATATATATGTGTATATTATTTGCCTTTCAATCTGCACAGTGGAATACAAAGAATGATCAGTGAACGAATTATGGCTGGCAGAGGTCAGATGCGCGTGCGTAAAGGAGTTTGAATTTATTCGTTTCCCGCTGAAATCATATCTCGGTGACGTCACACGACTTTAGCCAATGGGCAAATGAGTGAACGGTCGCCACTGTGCGCGCGCAGCGCGTTTCCAACTGAATTTTAAAGTATCACCTCTTCCCGACGTTCCGTAAGGATCCAGGCTTGCGATTTTGAACCTAAGAGAACAAAAAATGAGTTCCCAGTCCAGCACCCTTGACGCTTAACTGTTTCTCTTGGTTTTTGTTTTTTTTTTTTTGTTTCTTTTTTTGCCGTTTCGTGTAAAACTTCCGGTAGAGAAAGGCGCACCGTGGTTCTCTGCGGATTGATTCAGGGACCTTTCGCCTTACGGTGCATCAGGAGTTTTTTTTTTCTTTCTATTTTTCGTTATACCTGCATGAGCCGCGGTGCGTATGCGTGGTTACGCGGAGCACGCTTATGCGTGTCTACACGCACCGAGGCAGGGGATTAGCGAGAGGTTCGAGGTAGCGCAGCTACCTTGCACCTTAGGGGCATGTTGGGGCATCACGCACACGGACGCATTCACACAGGCGACGCGGCGCGACGTATAAAGGCGAGTGAATTTATTTCGGGGTGGAAATCGGGGACCCGTGCCCTGTGCAACGCGATTCTTTTGTTCAATTCCGTACCCAACCCGGGGCCCCCGATGCACTCACACACGCACCCGACACCGCACAAAGCGCTATTTCATTCCGTAGCACGACGACGGCGCGCAGTCTAGCCCTCCCCCCCTCAGGAAGGGTGCCTCGTTCCCCGCCCCACCGAACCTCCGATCCTTCTTGCCCCGCTACGCATGCTCACCTTTCCTTTCCCCGCGTCCACGCACGGATCCTGTATGTACGCACTTTGGGGTGCCTATTGCTTAGCGCGAGCTTACCTGCAGGCCCCGGTTTAATATCTCGCTCGAGGGGAACGCCGTACGTGGTAAGTTAACTTTTACGAATAAGGAAAATAGCCACCGTGCGACTGCAGGCTTGTTGTAATTACTTTACGAAAAATATCAAATTTTATAGATCGACGATGAGAAATTCAATCTTACACACGTTGCGATCATCGAAATCCTCAATAACGAAGCATTCGACGTGTGGAGAATTAATCCAGGATGATGTTCTACACCTGAATGTTATAATTGCAATTTGTTTCGGCGTCTTTCGAGTTTTCCTATTTTCGAATTAGAAATAAACTTGTATAATATGCAATATTATTTAAAAATTCCTTCTTTCGTCGTTCGCTTCTTTTGAAACATTCTTCTCTTAGAAAGAAGAGTTCACTTTTTCGGGTGAAATTGTTAGGGGTGAGGAGAGGCTGATCAATGAGAACCTCTGGCACGCGCCATGCGCGCTTCTATAAGCACCGCGGTTATTCTTACGTCGATTATAACGTAGGTATGGGTGTACCTACTCGCGTGTGTATGAATACGAATACGCCGATGTACGCATGTGAGCCACCTGAACAGGAGCAGCGCAACCAGGGCGGGGCAAGCCGGGTAGAGTCAGGTTCCAAGGGCTGCAAATCAAGGCCAAACTACCGCACCATTCCTGAAGAAAAATTCATTTATTCATACCACGATGCAAAATAGAATTGGTTGCATTGGAAAAGAGAATCTAGGCGCGCCAATTTAATCATCGTTTCGTCGAATAATTGCTTAGGTTTTTAGTAACTTCAACATTTAAACCGACGATCGAGGGTGCAGCGACAGTTTTTAGGGTGCGGTTGAGGCAGCGAAAAGAAACGGTGATTTCTTATAGCCGGTTTGAAGACGCTTCGAATTTCGTATCTAAGTGTGTGTAGGATGAAACGGCGGAACGGTGCAGGATCGTCCTTTGAAAAGGAATCGTTAAACGTACGTCGGAGCTGGTACACCGGGTGTCCTCCTCCTCCTCCACCTCCTCCTCCTCCTTTCCATTCTTCTTCTTCTTCTGTGCACGGGGCTTTTTTTTATAACTTGTCTAGACAAACTCGGTGGAATGAGTGTTGACAGCGTTCATGGATTCGGAACTTATTCGAGTCCATCCGTCGGGCTCGTCGAAGCTCTTGAGACCCCCGATTATCAGGACTCGAAAGCTCGGCCGAAACCCGTTCGATCACTCACAGTGAAGCACGAAACAGAGTTCACTTTCTCGATTCAAAGATCTCACCGACCAGTGAAGCTTTCCAATGTAAGAATTTCGTCGAATTTTTTTTACAACGGTACAGTTACTCTTTAATAACAGAAATTTGTAAATTCTGCAAAGGGATCAAAAGATGCCTCAATTTTCAAAAATAAACGACGAAGTCCGCAGGATCGATATCAAAATTGTGCAGCAGCAGTTATATTATACACACGAAAATTGAGTTATTGATTTGGGACGAGACCGAAAAAAAATTGAACGTTTTTTCGAAAAAAGCTGGGTCGTTTGGCGGAACGGTTGAGTTGGATGTTGAAACGATGATCTCGATCTTTTAGAACGCCCGTTAGATTCGGGTGTAGTGGAAGCGAAAATGGAAACTGTTTGCACGGGGGAACATATACTGCTGCGGCGAGTATAAAGAAGATCCAGAGATCCCGTTCGATCAGTTTCGATCCGCGTCTGCATTTGGGTTGCATAGTTACAGCGATCGAGTAAGCTAGAATTTGGGTCCGGATATCCGCGATCTTACAATTAGTTCCGTCTGACGTGAAATTTGCTTTTTCAAAGAGCAAAAGAGATCGAAATCGCAACCCTCGGATGGGATCGAATTATCGATCACGTGTGATCGTTCGGCTTATATGTAAATGCGAAATTGGAAGAGTTTCTCAATTACGGTCCATATTATAATTTATGCTTCTACTGCACGCTTTTGCTCCTTCGGTTATACCAAACATACATACGTAAATGCAAACAGGCACACGCACATTTACAGACACAAGCGACAATCGAGGCGGTTTGAACGTCCGTCGCTGGTTCCGATGCACGGCTACAGGGCACCAGTTTGATATGTGAGTGGTGGCACGCGTCCCCGAGTTATCGGAGTGGGGGGAGGGGGGGGGGGGGGGCAGGCAGGTGCGTCGCGGCGCCAATTATATTTCAGAAGGCAGAGAAGGAGGCAGAAAAAAAAATGGGGGTTAAAAAACGTGAGGTAAAAACCTGTAGAACAAAAAGGAGAATATGAATCGGAGAGAAAGAAGAGGAGAAAATAAATGAAAATCATGCCGGTGTATAACGAAGAAGTAAAAACGCAAATCGTGCACGCGCGTCGCGAAAGAGAAATAGGTATAACGTTAGAGTGAAACGTGAAAGTAAGAACGAAAAGGAAATAACGAAGTGAAATAATTGAGACACTCGACGCGAAATGATATAACGAGCCACGCGGGCGCATAAAGAGAGCTAAAGACTATGTACCCATGATAAATTCAAGCCTGTGTTGTAAAGCCAGTTGCGATACGTGTACGTGGATGGATTGCCTTGAGGGTATTTACGTTATTAATGGTTAGTGATCTGCATACCGTTCGGCTGCTGCCTCGATCGTCTCGTCGATAAATCAACCTTCAGGGTCGTCAGGATTCCCATATTCCGAGAACATCCTTGAGCTTAAAATACGGTAGCGCAATCTGCCGCAGAAAGCCCTCTCTTTGAATCTCTTTCCTAACCTCTCGATACAAATTTCATAAATATAAATTGCGTATATTTTTCACCGATGCGAAGAATCCTCGCGAGTGCGCGCAAAGCAGATTCTCTGATTTCCGCATAGTGCCAATCAACAAACATTATGCGTACAAGGTTACATTGTAAGCCAAACTTTGCCAGTCATCGGCTATTTGCAAGGTAAATGTTCATTAAGTTTTGGACAGTTTCTATTAAACAGGTTAAATATGTCACAATAGACGAATTCATTTGCCGCAGTAATGAATTAAGTATAATACAGCCCGTTGTCTGTAGTAACGGCCACTGAAAAATTCATACTTATTTATAACGACGGGATATATCCTATCGGCAAGGGAAAATTGCTAGTTCACGGGTTACAATTGTGTCACGATGAAATAAAGCGAGAGCATCGCGTTCACCGGATACTGAGGTAACTGAAAAGATGCGATACATATCGAGAAACACAAAGAGTGAGCCGTGCAGATCGTCGATCGGACGAAGCACGAACTATAAATAAAAATAAAACCGCGGTAAGATCAAGATCATAAAAGGATGAAAAATAAAGTAGTGAAAAGTCGGCACGGCACGCGCCTCGATCTCTTCATATGTCGAAGTGACATTGAGGTAGGAGGTAGAAATATCGTCGAGAGTGGCGTGCGAACGGCAGGTGCTCCGAGCCCTCATCTCCGTCTCACGACAAACTTGCCTGCACGATCGAGTCACCCTCGTTTCTCCGTCAACTCAACCTTCCCCCCTTCCTCTAATTGTAACAATAACGAGAAAGCGACTAATCAAGGAAAAATCGACAAACGAATTTCCATACGTACTCACGAAATCGATCGTCCCCGTTAGTGAAATACTTTTTAGAACTATTAGGCGGCAACAACGCCGCGCGCATTTCATTCCGATCGAATCGAGGCGACGGGCAGCGTAATTTTCGTATCGTCGCTTCTGTGCCACGTGCCGTAATCGTCGTCGTACAGTCTTGGTAAATTTACTCCCCGGTTTAATCTCGTTACCGGAGTAAGGAGGACGGGGCGGTATCGAGTGGCACGAAAGAGGCGAGGATAAAAAAAAGTCTGAGCTCGATAAGATGCACCTGTCCACCACCCGGAGGATGCCGACCGGCCGACGACGGGCAGCAAGGTGTCCGCAATGTCCTGCAGCACGTTCGCCGCGACCAACACACGCGCCCCTTCGTACGTCGTAATAAGAAGTGGTGGGTACCCACTGAACGAATGCCGATCATATCCGATAGCGGGCCTAATGAGCTATGGGCCTCTCTTCGCTCGGCCGGCTGACCGACGCGACGGCCTTCCCTCCGCGGCTCGTTTCGAGGATTACGCCCCGACACCCGGACTGTTTTCCATAAACACGAGAAATTTACAACCCGGTCGATTCGGAGAGCAGATTATACGAATTTTTATCGGCTCGACGTCGCGCCTTCTTATACTTACCCTTATGTACGGAAAGGTGGCCGCAACTGATGTACCGTTCTCCCCCCCCCAACTGCTACCCCGATTCGCGCGATTAAATTGTCTTTCACTAATTGCCAGTGGCACAGTTTCTTTCCTTATTGTTGTTGTTGTTGCTATTTTAAAATTCGTTCGATTGAAACCAGTCTACTTGGCGTGAGCGATGTCTGTAATTTCCATGCATATCCTTGACTGCTTGTATGAATTTTTACTTTTTTTGCATCTACCGGACGTTCCCAACGGTTCGGAGACTCGGTGTCACTGTCGCTCTCCGTCGCTCGCGATTATTTATCGGATATCGCTACCAGCTCTGGATAACCAAAGTCAATGTTTGAATTTTGCGCCGAAATTCACATCCCCCAAAAGAATAATTCGAAATTTCCGAGGGCCCAAAGCCTGGGGGGTAGGCAGTCGGCGGCGGCGTGCGCGATGCGTGGTGAGGTCGGTCAGGCTTCGCTGAATGTCGAGAGTTCCCCGAGGACTCGAGAAGGGAAGAAAGGGGAAGAAAGGGGAGCGAGGAGAACGAGGGCACGGGTGTTCCGGTATCGACGCGTGCGACTAATTTCGTTGCACAAAGTCGGGTAATTGGTAAATTTTTATTTTCTCTCTTTTACCGAATCAATTTTTCTTCCTCTCCTCTTTATTCCGCGACGTGCTTTTCGCCATTGGTTCCGCCCGCGCGGTTCTCGCAACCTGTACACGGAGTGACTCGGGTGAAAATATTACGCGGGCAACGGGCGCGGAATATGGTCCGACGCAAGCTGAATGGTCGTCTCGTTAACACACATTTCGTCGGTGAAAGAAATCCCCCGAAGCCCGCGATCATACCGAACGGCACGGGTCTCGCCTCGGCGCAACACCTGCACGTCCACCTCGCTTCGATCTCAAATGAAATTACCCGCTCTAGCGATACAACGGTGGCCGAGAAGATTTATACGGGAACCAACCGGACATCTGAATTCAGGTTTGCTCGTGTTTGACGTGCCGTTTTACCGCTCGGGTTGTAGCTCGTGGGCGATGTCGGATTAAGCACCGAGGGTGAGAGCTTTTCGAATTTGGACATTTCGCTGAATTTGTGCAAGAGTCGAAAAATTGAACGGTCGCAGTTGTTTCTTACAGACATAAATATGTGCTCTACGACAACTGTTATTGTTTAGACGCGTTGAAAATTTATATTGTAGCGTGCTTCAAAACGGAGATAAACTCAGGCCAGAAGTGTGACTTTAGTGTTCCACTGCCGTAAAACCAATTTATCAACCCTCTGTTCTTGTCTCGACGTCATAAAAAATAGCTGGCACTTAACGGTGTCGAGCCTATCTGGGTGAAACTTGCACCTTTTATTGGCTTCATCTTCGACTTTTCATTAGGCGAGACGCTTGACAGAGAGGCCGTAGAATATCTGAGAATATGTCCGAAGAAACTCACCAGTCGAGATTCCTTGCAAACGACCGCCATTCGCATGAGTAAAATTGTCGAAATTACTATATTAAGAAAGACTGGAAATCGAGAACTCTTGATACATATTTACTACAAATATTTTCACGTGATGTTCCAAACCCCGAGAGTTGAGTACGAATACGATTATACACGGACTTACACAAGCGTGGGGATTCAATTTGACACGGTGAAAAAATAATTGGTAAATTCCGAGTCCCTGCCGGTTTCGTGCGGCTGATTCAGCCCTCGGATAGAAACGTTGAATTCTCGAAGTCTGTCGACTGCGACAGAGATTCGAGCTGATGGCCACCCCGTCGGGGGGCGGGTCTCCAAATTCATAATAATTTTTATGTGCGACCGCACGGACGGGGCTGACGTCTTCAGCCGAGGAACCCGACGCTGACTTGTTGTTGGAAGGGCGGAGAGCGCAAGAAAAGTCGAAGATCATTTGAGCGCGTTCGGATTGTGTGTGGTAATTGAATAGGTGAAAAGTTGATACCGGTATTGAACCGCGCTGTTAGAAACGATCGTGATTCTCTGGCCCGAAGCCAGGTTACGAAGACTCTGTGCGTAGGATACTTTTTTTTTGACTCCAGACGATCGCTGCAGAGCATCGAATTAAAGTTCCTGCAGGGCATAAACGCGTCTGGACTCTGGAGGCGAGGGGTCGTTATCGTCGGATATCCCGCGTGGCGCACCGCGGGCTACGGCAATAAAGGAAATTTCCAGAGGATCATTTTCATTTTCATTCCCATTCCCATACCCATCTCGCAGACGCGTTTCGCCTCGCGACCGTCCACGGACAGCCGGATAGCCGGCCCCCGGGGGTTGGGAATTACACACCTCCGAGCGCGCTATCGTAAAGTAGCTAAACTTTACAGCTTTATAATTTCATTAAAATTCCCATGCTTCGGAGGTACCCGAAAATCCCCCCGGGATCTCCTTCTGTCTCGGCTCAAGCTCGCACTCCACGGTGTCGTTTGCTTTTCATCGTTCTTTCCGAGACATGAAATTGAACTAAAAACAGAAACACCGAGAAGATGTCGGAAGTTTTTCACAGTCGACCAAAAAAAGTTTTTTTTTTTTTTTTGCGCAATCGATGCGTAAATTGACGTTCCAATTTTGACAACCGTATTTTTTTGTTTTTTATTACCACACCAATTCCGTCGAGGTCTTCTTTTCGCTCGCGTAGGAGGGCTGAGATGTGATATTTGTTCTCAAAGATTACCATAACAATGGCGACGCATAAAACAAAAGTGTTCTTTTATGTGTCGGATATAGGTACGGTAACTATACCTGCAGTGCGTCTCGCGAGATACGGAGTTTGAAAAAAGGATCCTTCCTCCCGTATAAGATGATTCCTAACGATAAGCCAGACGCCTAGAGCGCATCTAACAATACCTCGCCTCCATGCTACACCATCTTGATAATAACACCCCGCTGTCAGACAATTTGACAACGGATTCGTCTCTTTCTGCTCCTCCTGCCTACCGCACTATTTTTCTGATGTTTATTTTTCTTCGTTTTTCGTTATTGTTTTCTCTGTTTTCACTTGTAGGATTTTGGAACCAAGAATTAGGAGAACGGAATTCAATCGCGAAATTATTAAACGAAACAAAGACGGACGAGAGCGAGGCTTCGATCGCCTAATGAGATAGTCCTGGAAAGCACGCGCGTGTTCGACACACGCATAAAAGCTCCAGATCCAATCTGTGCGCGCGAATAATGGGCCGAGAAGTCGGATCCACTGATTGGTAGACGTGTTTGGATAGAAAATAATAGACTCTGTTATTTCCCTTTGTGTTTCCTATTTGTTAAATTCCAATCTCGAGCACCCTTTGTCTCGGTTGTTGTTTTTCTTTAACGGGAAAAAGTGGTGTAGAAGAGGATCTTCCAGATCGCATTTAAGAGAGTTGCAACGTTTTGTTGATTAGAGATTTCTGGTTGCGATAAATTCGGTTAATTTGGAAAGTTGTTTCCGAAGGAAAAACCAGGCACCTTTTCGATCCTCGACTTCTCCCCGGTCGGTTCGGCTAAACAAAAATAATTTAGTTTTGGAGGTCGTAGATTTTCTAGACGATCGAGCTCGTCCGGTAACGCAAGATCGTTATCGGAAGTCAGTTACCGGTTGTTACCGCTATTTATGGGGAATCCCTAAAGGAGATTTTTCTAACGAAGCTCGTGTCGAAGGATGGTTACGATAATAACCCGGCCTAAACGCGTTCGGAATAAAATCTTTTTCATTCCACGAACGGGTTTATGGCTCTCACTACGCGTATTCTCAACTACCTCACAGGCAACACACAAAATTATCACACTAGTACATGGTTGGTGATTCAATTCCGTACATGAATTTAGGGCTCCAAAAATCCCTAGAAAATTACAAAAAAAAAAGAATCGTACATAAATTCCGTTGGCAAAATAATTTCTAATTTCAAAACTGAATTGAACAATAATAAACAAAGAAATTCCTAAATTTCGGTTTTCAGCTTCGAAGTTCAGAGACTTGATTCGACGAAAAAATTACGAGACTCAGGAAATTAATCGAAAAAGGGGATTAAATCATCGCGAAAAGCCTTATGGTATTTTTTGAAGTGCACAAGCTTATTTTCGTTAGTGTTTTTTTTTTCCCCTTCAAAGTGAATGACGAATCAGTTGATGAAAGTTGAGAAATGTGGAAATGCGTCGCGTCGCTGCATCTTAGCCAGCGGCGGGATTAATCAGGCTCGAAGAAAGTGGTGCGTAAGAGACGAGAGATGAGCGAGTTTCTGGAGCCCCGCACGCGTCGGCGTCGCCGTCTTTGGTCGGCGATCCAAAGTGTCCTGCACCCGTTCCCGTTGCCCCGCTTCGTCCTGGCCCAGGTCTCGCATCAGGAGCGACGGTGTATCATTATGAACTCGCGTGCGCAGCCTCCGGTCATTCTCATCTGATCCTCAACTCCCTGGTCTCTGGGGCCGGGACTGGACTGGGTCCCGAACCGGGGGCCCGACACATACACGCCCAACTCGCCTTTCCACGCGCTGGTGTCGGTGCTCCGCGTCAATTTTTTCCTTTCTTATTGCTCCCTCGGATTCTCCTTTTTCTCACCGCGAGCCCTGCGGCGAACGTCCGAGTCCGCCTCACACCGCGCGCAAATTGTTCCATTCTACAGGATGGATTTATCCCTGTGCATGGATTTCTATAAGCAGAATTACTCTCAACATTTACTTTATTCTCTCTTTGGCGTATGACTTGTGGTTTCGAGCTCGGTTTGCAAAAAATTCGTAACAATATTTTCGGAACTTTCATCGCCAGTGTTTAAGGGTCCAGTTCGTGGACCAGCGTAAGTACTCCGAGTTTCGTAGGCTGTACGTCCGAACCGCGGAGTGGCGGCGGCGAGCTTCGTAAAGGCCGCACGAGCCTCGTAGGATCGAAAAGGTAAGATAGATGGTGGGCCCCGTGTGCGGGAAAGCGACGCGGCTACGATCTCGCCGAATGAATTCCCTGCCCGAGGGGGAGATGCGAGGAGGGGGAGTAAGATGAGGAAGGATAAACTACGGGTCCGAGGGTTGGAGGGGGGAGAGGGCCGAGGCTCTGTGGGAACTCGAGAAGTTGCCGGTGCCGGTGCTCCGAGCAACAGAAGTAACAGAAGACCATCGGGGGGCGGAGGAGGGTGGTGGAGGGGTTGGCGCGCGTCTTGAAATGCCGCAGGACTAGAGAGAGACGGGAAGATGCCGGGAGAGAGAAAGAGAGGGGGGTGGTGGAGGGTGGAGAGAGGGAGAGTCGAGAGCGCGAGACCGGCGAAGACGCGGCGAGATACCAGGAGGCAGAGGAGCCGCGCACGTCGGTCGCGTGGCGACGTCGGAGGGGCGCATGCGCGCATACCTTTCCTCCACATTCGTCCAGGTACCTACACATTTACAAGGTATACATTCGGAGACGAGAAGCGTCCAGTATTAGGCTTCCATATCAGCAGCTTCTCTTCGTTCAACCGCTAGACCGGCAATGTGCTTTCAAGGTTAGAGGTCGTGGTACAGCTACTGGATAACAACTTCCAACACACATTTTAAATTGGTATCAATCCTCGAACGTTCACTGGTTGGATATATACACGAAATGTTAAGGTACTGGATTGTTCCACAGACATCTTTTTAATATACATTATATAGTGAAGCAGAGGCGGAAAACAAGACGATTTAATAGAACGATCGCTCGCTTTTGGTACCAATAATCACTTATCGCGCGGCTTGGAAAATTTCACGAAGCTTCTTCATTACCGAGGCGTAGATCGAAGTGAATCACTTTTGGGTACAAAGTGTTTTCGTTTCAGGCATTCTGCCCAAGTATCTGAGAAGACCGAAGAACAGTACGCACAGAAACGAAGGTAGATAATGACGACTGCAGGAGTATAGGCACATTCCATATGGGCATACATTTATATATCCCCTTATACTCCGCACGATCAACTTGTCTTACTGTACTCATGGATACGCGGTACGCGGTGAGTTGGAAGGCACGCATAGCCGCGTAACCAGCAGGTTGATACGGAAAGAGGCGATGGGCAGGGATCGTGGGGGGGCAAAGTAACGCACGGTGGAAAAGGACAAACTTGAGCCCTGCGATAAACTGGATGGTAGTACTCTCGGTACCGTTGGGTCGAAGCCGGCCAACTTATTTCAGTCCCAACGCGTACCGTGCGTTTGTACCGCAAGTAGGTAGGTGGGTAACTGCCGTGTAAGGAGTCCGGGTTTTGAAACAGGCTGGAGGCCCGAACCCCGTTCCTGGTGCGAGTCCGTGGAGGAAAAACCAATCGTACGTGTTGCTCCCCGCACTTCTCGGGTCCGCTTTACCTCACCGAGGCGCGTTGACCAGGTACCAGTTTCGAATTCGAGCAGATTGCACTGCGGCCATACGAGAAGAGGCGAGCACCTTATACCTGCAAGCCCGCGTCACCTACGGCACCGATTCCCTTTACGATCTCTCAGATTTAAAGGGGCTGTTCCCACGGGATGGTAGACAATAGCTCGACGAGTTTGGACTGCGGAGAAAGAGAAAGAGGCAGACTGGTTTCTTCTTCAGGTCTCGTTCCGGTAACGAGACAAAACGCCGACGGAGTTAATTAGGGGCGTGTAATAAAGTTTCTCGTTTTCTTTTTCCTTTTTTATAACTTGCATTAGTTTCTCAGCTTTTATCACAGAAAAACTAACCGATCGCTAATTGCACGCCTATCGATATCAGTGACACTGGCACCAACCGTACTTAACCAATCGAAATACCTCGACACCAACGTACACGCGATATAATGACAATTTAGCAAAAAGTTGTGTAAATTGTATCCGTCTTGTTACTCTCATCTGACTTCAGTTTTTCTCAATGATTACAGGCCACGTCGAGATCAGGCGTTCGCCGAACGATTCCACGTTGCAAGGTATCCGCTGCACCGATTTCCATCTCGCATTTCTCTTCCTCGTATTACGGTATAAGGTTTGGGTACGGTCTTGGAAAGCCGTTCTTGATTCCACTTCTTCGTTGCTAGAACTCGTACGGCGAATTTACATCCCGCGAAGAACAAATAATGTAGAGAGAGGAAAAAGTTAGGATAAAATTACGGTTTTCAGCGGGTCCACAATAAGACGTGGCTGAGGCAAGGAGAAAAATGGAGCACGAAGCCAGCGTGAGTTCGGTAGTACGAAGCTTCCAATTTGGACTCTTGGTGAACATACGATTCCGAGAGTGTGCCTTGCCCCGCCCTTCGTTGGCTTCTCTCTCTCGTGTTTTTTCTCGGATCTTGTTACACCGGCGCTCGTATATTGTTTACGGCTGGTACCAGAGCAAAGTGAAAAAGAAATCGCCGCCACTGCAGAACCGTGCAATCGAAACCGCGCCGAACGACGTCAGTAGGTCCGTGGGCCACTCGGCCAGTGGGATTGGTTCGATTCCGGGTCGCGAAATTCTCGTCGAGTCGACGGCAGCGGAGCAGGTTGAGAGACCGGGGCTCGTTCTTTACGGTTGCACTTCGATTCATTACCGAATTACATAGACCAAAGAACGGGACGAAAGCGTACACTAATCATAGATGAATGGTATCAGATTAGCCGTATGTAATGGGCCCCTTGCCGCACGAAAGTTAATGGATCGGAGGAGCTGGAAGCGTCTTGGAGGCTCGCCGGGCAATCGACGGTCATCTAACGATCGGTCCGAGGAGCATGAGGGTCCGGTGTATGGGACGTACAAGGTTGTACATATGTACACAACCGATATGTGTAACAACGAGAGCCTCACCCCGAGATCCATTTCTCTCTCATTAGTCCTGCCAGTGAGATCCAGATCTCGGCAGTGCGGGAATAGACAAAGACCAGAGCGAGGAAAGATGTATCATTTCGAAACACAATGGCATCGGTTCCGACCTCCGAAACGCGGCTCGTTCCTCCTGAGCGATGACCATGGTCACCTCCTATCGCCGTGTAGATCAAACTTGTCTCGCACCTACCAGACAGTCGCTCGAACATACGGCACGATGTAAATCATTTCGAACCTCTTTCGCCCCGATTATCCGTCTCCTTTTTCACTCTCAGATCACAGCGCCATCACGAAGTACAGTATAACCAGGAATTGGATAAAAGAAAAAGCTTTTCCGCCATCAGCCCGATTTCTTCAGCTTCAAGATGTTCATGATCCAAGAACGTTACACCCGACGACAAGTAACCGCTGATCCTAATTCAAGATCGTTATCCTTCGATCGAAGCCTCCTCGTTGTGGTTTGTTGAAATTCCTGTTGGACATTCGAAGCCCCGGCGAGATGCTGCGCGCTTCGGGAGTGGGATTGTAACGGCGAGAGAGAGAGAAAGAGAGAGAAAGGGATAGGGAGATGGGGGAATTTCTGGCCCCGAGCACGTGCGGAGGAGCGAGGCACGCGAGGACCAGCAATAATTACAGCCTCCCCTTACCGGTACGCGAGGAGCCAGCGAGGCCAAGCCGAAGGAGCCGAGCCGCGCCGCCGCTTCGGGTGAGCCAGGTTATCGCTGTATTTCGGCGGGTTGCCGATCCCGGGACTCCCGAGCACCGAGTGCAGTGCGGTAGACTCGGTCGTCGAGGACAGGTTTTCGAGGTGCAATTATTAATAAGAGATGCTCCCGGCTCTCGGGATCCAGCCACTCAAGGACCGGCCGCCGAGTCTGGTTCCGTTCATTCATTCCCCTATTTATTCGTCCAATTCCAGGGACCATGAAACCGTCGGTACAGGTCGTTAACGATTCCCAGATGCTGTGACTTTCCTTGCCCCGTAGGAAGAACACTGTTCCAATAAGCCAACTCTCGGTTTGAATTGAGTTTTACGAAAACGGGATGAATCTTCGCTTCCACAACACAGAGCTACTCGCTCCCTAGGGACGGCGTTGAATGGAGGCATTGTCGAGGAGAAGAATTCGGAGGAAGTTTGTTCCCGTAGCGCCGAGCGGTCTCTAAGGCATTGCGCAAATCGGCTGTACCTAGTCGTCTGTATTGTCGGTAGAGACACGGACCTTTGTCAGGTTAGTACCTTACACTCGGTCTGGGAAGTTGAATGGACCTGAAGTGTACTAAACATAACGACAATTACGCGGATTCCCTCGGTGTGAATGGCCCAGTGCTAGTTTAACTCCAATTACCGTCTTCGCCTTGTGCTCCGGGCTTATTCTCTCGGATCGCCCATGGTTGAGGAACAAACCCGAAACCCGGAGGAGCGCTTCTGAGGTCGTTAGAATCCCATCGCAGGTTTCGGGTGAAAGGGCTCTCCTCGTGACTCGAGGCTTCGGTTCTGGAAATAGTCGCGCGCGGTTCTCCCTCGAATTTGCAGCAAGGAGAAGAAGGAAAAAAAAAAAAAAAAACATGTTCGCAGCGGAACTTACGGAATATTTCTCACGGGCTACGCTTTCTCGAAATTGGTCTTCCTTCCGCTCCCGATCTTCGGTCTTGATCTCTGCATCTGAAAAAAGTCCAACCATTGATTCAATTAAGACAAAAGGCGGGGCAAAAAATTTTCTGTTTAACTAACCCATAGTTTTTCATCGTCCGTTCCTGTCCCAGTGCTAATACACCTTTATCTCGTCTAGCTCGGCAAGTCGTTGGTTCCTTCCTTCCCCTCCCCCTGCTCTTTTTAATTTTCAATTTATTCTTACCGGAATCTTTTTGTGGGTCGTATCAATTTATTATTTTTTGTGTCGGCACATACCAGGTGGTCAGAAGGGTTGATCCCGCTCCCTGAGCCTCTCAGGGATAATTAATCTACTTAATATCAGCGCCTCCGAGAGCCCCGGGCCGTTTGGCAAAGTCACATCCTTCCTGCTCGTCCGCAGGCAAGGATCGCTTGATCATTTTGAAAAAGTTTGTAAGAGGATATCGAGCGTTTAGAGGATCATTAGCGGGTTTCCCGAGACCCCCAAGGGTCAAACCTCATCGATGGAACCCGGCCGGCAGACGATCTCATGTATATCCAACGAGAAGAGGGAATTAAATATAATAAAACAAGAAACCAATTAGTCCGAAAATTGCCTGCAAACTATGTATGTATATCGTGGCCTGCCAGAAGCCACGCAGGCACCGGAAAGGTCCGACTGAACACGGACAAGTCAAACTTGTATTATACCTATATGTTTACGAACAATAAATCTCCGTCTCTATCAGCTCCTCATCCCCCCCCCCCTGTACGTACCGATTCCAAAAGTATTTTTTAAGGCCTCCCGTGGGACGTGAAAGGCGCGTCGGAGCCGCCGTTCGAAGCCTCGTGTATATTTAGGCTGGCATTAGACTGGCTTGACGAACCTCGCTGGTTATTAGCGTCGGCTTATCCTGCAGACCCGAGTTTTTTCTTTTTTTTTTTTTTTTGTTTCACCATACAACCACTCAGACGGTCGTATCACGGGCCCAAACTCCGTACCGCAATACCCCGCAGGGTAACGCACTCCACGACTCTGGCTGGGGGCATACAGGGTAAATAGAAATTTACCGAAGAAGAATACTCGTATATGTCGAGCATGAGAGGATCGAAAAGCTGCAGGATCGAGGAGGCGGAGGCTGCAGCAGCGATCCTAGAAAAATATTTATATTCTTTGGTTGCGTTCGAACGCACCCAGCGACCGAGATTCTAATTGTTTTCCCGAATTCTGTTCGACCAGACGACTCGATGCGTTCCGCGGTCTCATTTAGGACCTCTCCTCTTCAATGCCATTATTCCGGTCCATTCTCCGAGGGTTTTCACTCCATTCGAAAAACCGCCGTACGGGGCAAAGAGAACGGAGCGAATACGCGCGTGACAGAATCTCACGCCTCGCCATTCATCCCTGCGGGCTTCCCGGTGGGCAGGTTATTCTTTCGACGGAGGCAGTGCTCTTTGTCGCCCCGAAAGAGGAGAGAGAAATAAAAGTGAAAGAGAATCGGGGAAGAAGAGGAGCGGAAACGCGCGAGCGCCGAACGTACGCTACTGCGGCTCTGTCGAATCGCCGTGCAAGAAACGACCGTTTGTGTGGTCAGCATGAATGCCCCCCCAAATCGGCATCATTTTCGAGAGGTTTTTCTCCATTATTCGCAGACACTTCGGGGCGCATGAAAATCGCCATCCCGCCTCCTCGAGGACAATACCCTATGAGTATGAAAAGTCGTCCCTGGCTCGACGCTCGATCCCGATCTATAGACGCCTCGGGCACAAATCCCGGTAACGAAACGACCGACGTCGTATACAGTCAGTTCATTATTAACGTCGTCGAATATATTTCCAAAGAATCAGATTGACCGATAGATCCCGTACGAACTTTGCACCACGTGGCCTCGGCGTGAATTTTTCTCCGAGATGAATCCGGGGCTAAAGAGAGGAATGCATTTTTTTTTCTTCCCTTTTTTTTTCTATTCTCCGATTCACCGCGCGGATGAAATACAGAGGATTTCTCGCGGAGACATCTCAATAATCACGATCATATATCGTCGACTCTTTTCCTGGGATATCTAACTGCAGTGTATACAAGCGGGGCCCTAAATCCCTCGGCGACTCACGGTCCGAGGTTTAAGGGATATAATGGGCTGAAAAAATAAAACGTTTTAGAAGCAACAAAATACCAAATTAGGAACCGAATGTCACACTCGATCCACGCGGCCCTGCGGCGTACGGTGAATCGGCTTCCAGAGCCCGATCGCTTATCCCCGGTTGGTCGGCTCGTCCCGAGGAAGAGGCAGACACGAAGTGGAAAAGGGACGAGGCGCGGGTAAACGCGCTGCACACACCCGAAGAGATAAGGACGAAACGTGAAGCTTCGGGGTGTGTGGAAGCTCGGACCCGCACGAAGAAGACGGAACCCGGGCGAACCTAACGGCGTGCCACAGGTGGATTACCATTACAACCAACGGGCAATATATTTCCCGATCCTTTTACCGGGCGCATTTGGTTCGTTAGGGTTGCACGGGCCATCCCGCGACCCGCTCGCGTAAGTGGTGATGTATATTCAACAAGTAGGCGTTCGTTCCTTCGTTCCTTCGTTCAACGACCCTCCCCGTCCCCCGTCCCCCCGACACCGACGTCCAGCCAAAAGCTCCGCTCCCTTCGAATGGACGAGTTTTATACGTCCGTATAATACTCGTATCCACAACTTGTGTATACGTACGAGGCTTGGATGCCTTCATTATCTCGACCCCAGCCACGCCGCAGCGCCAGCTCATCCGACGATCGTGTATGTTATATGCGTTATGCGCACCAAATCTCGTCGCACGCTTTCAAACAGATACCGAGAGGGGAATTCGGAGCTTTTCGTGCGTACCTACTGGGAATTGGCAAATGACCGGAAATGTATTGTACGGTGTATTTCAAGGGCGATGGACCAGCTTTGCGTTCTTTCGCGAGCATCACCTGAACGCAAAAGTCTCTCGTTAGCGCGGAAATTGATTTCGGACATTTGATTCCCAGACTCGATAAGGTATTCTTGAGAAATGTCCGGTCGAGTATGACTTAATTCAAGTCGAAGGTGATAAGACATGGCGCAAGAAAATTTTAAATTTCAAATTAGGTATGTAAGCAACAGTGTGTTACTGGTCGTCGAAGCGAAGCAGTTCGTTAGGTCCGAGAATGTAAACGACTATAAAGACGTCAGAGAAGCGTCCCTTTGTTCGTTGGCTTAGCCGTGGGCAAGAAGGAGAAAGAGATATTGGAACTCGTAGCCGAGATCAACGATCAAAATTCGTTTGACCGAATTCCTGGTCTCGCGGTGACATCTCGACTTTGACTCGAAGCCGCTGAACGAACTAAAAAAACGTAGATTAAAATCGTCGGTGAACGCGGAGGTTCCTCACCGGTTTTCCGTATCGCGGAGATACGACAAAGACGTCATTTCGTGTAATTGGCACTGCATCGGCTCGTTCCTTATATCGCGGGATTGCATCTCGGCGAACAATTCGATGATATCTTCGCGACGATCTGCCGCGTTCTGAGCATTTTTCCCGACTCATCTTATCATCGCGCGCTCAATCGCTTCTCCCAAAATAGACGATCGCAATTTCCCGTCTTTCAACTCGGGATACTCAGGGCTTTCCCCGCAGTCCTCGAACGGATTGCAGGGCCGAGCATCGGAACGAACCGGTGGACCACACGTAGTCTAGTCGGCCCCAATCTCGGCGAATATCTAAGTAGTTTTTCGTGGGAGATTCACATCGCCAGATTAATACCATCGAGCTCCAGTTTAAAAACGTGGGAAGACCCGGACCGCCCTTGGAGAACCACAAAAAATAATCTCAACGTCATCTGGAAAACAGAAGTGGGATTTTTAGAGCATCGCGATCTCGTAATGCTTCTACCTACTGGACGGATGGATGACCGATCGTCTGCCGTGCAGCTGGGCAAACCTCGTCCAAAGGTCAAAGGTTCGCGATCTTGAACGCCGGCACGGTGCCACCGATCCGAAACGAGCTTTTTACTGGCCTAACGACGATTACAGTTAAGTTGCAAGCGATTTGAAAAAAAAAAAAAAATTCCAAATAATGTGTGGCAGCTTTAAAGTCTTAATTATGAATCGACCGTTCGGGTAAAATCTTGATTGGTTCCCAGTTCTGATAAAGGACGCATCCCGATCGCGTCGAGCTTTCGGATCTGGTTCGAGACAACTCCGAAACAGTTTTTCCTTCGTGCTTTTCGTTTCGGGTATATTTTGTGGCGACGGGAGGTAAAAGGCGCGTGGGTGGTCACCGATCGGAATTACTTTTCAATCCTGAAAGACCTCGGTGGGCGAGTGATATTTACTGTGCGATTCATCGGACGTCACAGCTGCGGGTCACGTCAGGGCGCCACAAACCAGCCAACGGAAACGGCCCCCCGCTGGCGTAAATTTGACGAGGCAAAACAGCAGCGCACGTCAAAAAATAGGCGAGTGATAATTGAAGGAAGCGTATTTTCGTACAGGTCGGAAGTTTGCGCGTGAATTGCATATATGGAAATGCGAGATGGTGCGAAGTGAGGCGACTGTTCGCCATGCGCTAAAGCCGGAGGTGCAATCGACGTTTCACCGCATGCGTAATTGATCAGTGTATGTTATTACCCGCGTTTCGTTACCGGGTCAAGCTCGATCACGACTGGTGTGAAAAACAAGGATTCGAGTTATTTCGTGTCAATGACGCCCAATGACAATGAAAGGTCGCCGCAATCTGCTTTGAATATTTTCACGCGTGCAACGAGTGAGCATCGTACGTCGCTTTGATCGCATGTACGAATATCTTTTCGCTGGTACGTTTGCACGTGTAACACCCTTAACGACCCGCCATCTCGTCTGAGATTTCAGAAAAGATTAGATATCAAGAATGCACTGTGATAAAATACTTGGATATACCAACAAAAATACAATTACGAATCTTCGTTTTACAAATTTTTTTTCAGGTGTCACCAATTTAAGTGTGATAATATCAGCGATTTTTATAAGAAAATTTAAGATTTCATTTCAATCAAAACTATTTGTATTCCAAGACACCCGAGCTATGAATATATCTGACATTCGGCATTAAATTATTTCCAGCGGATGAAATCGACGCGCGTGAGTTTCTCAGATGCGTTGATGCGTCAAGTCTTATCTAGCTCTGTATATAAAATAAAGGTCGAAGCACCCCAACGGTGGGGATCAGGACTCAGGGTCCTATCCCAACTTTTAACTGCAGCGGTTCGCCCAGGTATACAGCGCATACGAGTCTCTTCGAAAGAGCGAGAGAGAGGGAGAGAGAGGGAGGGAGGGAGAGGCTCCTTGGATCGACGATGGGAATACAAGAGGCTTGAGAAGAGGAATGGAAAGGGGGAAGAGATCGGCCGAGCGGCATCCCCGGGGCGCAGGGGAGGAGAGGATGTAGCCACCCTTAGCGTGTATCGTAATAATTGAAATGAACGTTAATGTCGCGCCGATCCTGTCGAGTAGTTGAGTCCAGAGGAGAATGATGTTGATTTCATTGAAACTTTATTCGCGGTCATTCGCCGTTATTGCATTGCCGCGTCTCGTTCGATGCATCAATGTGCAGGGAGATCAACCCTCGACCCGAAGCCGTTGAGGTTTTGTTAAGGGAGCCGTGATCTCGTCTTGTTCGGTCACTTCATCGCTCTTATTATACCGAACATCATCTCGTAGACATATATTTACCCGAAATCGTCCCCGAACTTTTTCTTCACCCTTCCTGAACACGTAACGATCCGACTTGTTGCTGCCGATCCAGCTGTATGCCCCTGTATCGCACCCCTTATGGCCGTTATTACGTACGTGATACGCTTTTAAAAAAAAATATTATCAAACGTTGTAAATAACGCTTGGTATTGTCGTTTTTTGTAACACCACCTTTCAACGATATTCGAAATCAGTTTTAGGGTTTACCTGATCGTAAGGGGTTAATCAAGCTACATTAAAAAGTCGAATTTATAATCAGTCATTATATACCGCTGTAGCTATAGGAGTGAGAAAACCGTATTTCAAACAGATTTCTGTTCCTAATAAGACTCCTATTTCAAGTGTTAGGTGATTCTTTGAGAATCTCTAGGACTTAGATCGGCAAAAACCTTTTTGAAACTGATAAATTCAACAGGTTTTTGCCACGTCCCGTTTGTAATATAATCATTCAGATCCGAACGTCTCGATGCATAAAAAATTCTAAAGAAGTTTTCGTGAACCCTAATGAAACCCATTCGATTCCAAATTTTTGACAAAAATCTAATGAACACTTTTCCAATAAATTACTTCATCACAGCTACTACTCGTCACCGTTTCGGGCGATACTAAAATAGACTGAAACCAGGTTGAGCCTGAAGTCGGAATCTTTCGTGCGTGCAATGGGGAAACTTAATAGGGTATATTGATTTTTTATTTTTACGTTGATCGTCTTATGCTAAACTCAGTAAGCTGACTCATGCCCACTTCCTCTTCAAAAAATTCCTGCGTACGCTACGCTGTAATTCAATTTCAAATATCGTGAAACTCATCCTATGTAATCACTTGTAATTACCTCCTATCGAACACCTCGGACATTGATCGGTCATTGATATTCTTGGAAACTATTTCTGGGAATTTTTTTTTTTCACACGTATCCGTTAAATTCCAAAAACTAAAATTATTATCCGACCGACTTGCGCATATCTGACGGCGTACGCAACTGTCTCTCGACGTTTGGCTCCGCTGCGGTCGTGAAAGCCTCGGATGCGCGGGCCGTTTCATGAAGAACAAAGAAGGAATTAAATTAAAAGAGAAGGCCAAGGTAGAAGCCGCCGCTGCTGCTGCTGCTGCTGCTGCTAAGAGTCTGTAAGCCAGTATTATCCGGACGCAATGCGCGAGTCCGAAGAGCCGAGATTACACGGTTAAGATTCGCAGCTTCGAAGAGACGTCGCTAAGCCGATTTCAAGGAATAATATTCTAATTTTCGGTATAGTTTTCCCGGATGCGAATGGCAAGCCTTGAGAAATATCCGAGCGTTTTTTTTTTCTTTTTTTTACCTCTTGTTTAGATTTTTCTACCGAAGTTCCAATTTGGTAAAACCAATCTTGCAGAATAGTGTTTTCTTATTTGTATTCTTTTATTTTTCTTCTTCTTCTCGTCTTTCTCATATCTAACCTCGGGATCGCAATATATAATTGGACTCGCGGGCAATTGTATCCGGGCAATCTTCTTGCGGTTTGACGCAGGAAATAGCTACCGTGAACGTCATCAGTGCGGGAGAGTATGAAAAATGAAAGAATAAAAGTAAAAATAACAGAAGGATTGGAATAAAGTAAAATTGTATACGCTACAACGTGATAGATGTACAGTACCGATCGATCGATCGCGTCGATCAAGCTTCGCGCTGCTATAACTTCGTGATCGATTTGTGAATCGTTCGTCATTAGAATCGATCATTGCCATGTTTAGGGGGCGAAGAGTATAATTCTCTGCAATTTCGACTGGTGGATTTCAAAAGGATCTCAAAATCGTACGCGAGAATAAATCACCGCCTTGTAAATACGAAATTCGTGCACGCAACGAACGCATCGAAAATTTTCATCCGAGAGCCATTACATTCTCGCCGAAGAACGGTCGTTAATTTTCAAGACTTTGAACCACGTTTCTATTTACTTTAAAATTTAGATTTCCCCTGTGTTCAATTAATTTTTATCATTCTGCTTTCCTTCTCTCTTCTCCCGTCGTACCATGCCGTGAAAAAGAGTCTTAAAATGAATCCGAGCATCCCGCAAGACCTCCGTAATCTTCTCCTGAGAACCGAACAGCCTAAAGCTATTCTCCTCAAGTTCCTTCAGGATGATTATTGAGCGCGCCGCACGCTGAGGTAGCTCAACTTTAACCCAGAGATGTATTATTTTCTCACACAATACTCGATGTTTCATTTGTGATGAGAAAAATTTTTAAAAATAAAAAAAATTAAAGAAAATAAATTCCTGATGGTGACATCCTTCTCTGTCAAATTCCTTTCGTAATTTGTCAAAGGAGGAAGGAAGTAATGGATCTTGTCCATCCTCCATCCTGCGATATCCCTTTCCTGGTCTCCTGTACCTGGTAAACCGGCTCAATTCTGTCGACGGTTCGTCGATTCATTGAAGAAATACTTCCACCGAGACTGGCACAATGAGATTCTGGGGATATTATTGTCACCGTACCGGTATTAATGTCTCGAAGTTTTAAATTTTTCGAAATTGAAATTAGGTACAAGTGTTTAAGCCCGTAGAGTCAGGTGCTTTCGTGAATAGATTTCAGGTTAAGGTCATCGGTTTATTATCCTTCGGGGTGTACTTATTTCTACCTGCTCCGACGGTTATCGCTTTTCCGGCAATAAACTTCGCGAATTTCATTATTTCCCCGATTTTTCATTCTCGTTTACGAAACGCCACAGTTGAATACATTCGACTTTGAATTATACACCGTTTCGCCCCGGATTTAGATCGACGTTGCGAATATCGTCAATCAACAGCTGATTTGTTTTGTCTACGTTTTTCATTTTTTGTCGGCAAAAAAATTTTACCGAGGGTAAAACGTGCAACATTAATTATGAACATGTGTTGGTTTAATCGGAAATAAATAACGATAATTTTTTATAGGCATATTTAACATTTTATTATATATTTAACAATTTATTTTCAGTTTCTCCGTCATCTATGTATTTACAAATTCTATATATAAGGCACTGGCATGAATCATTCGCATGTAAAAATTTATAAGGCCAGTATTTTTTTCTTTTCTTCTGTTTTCATTACAGCGTTCCTTGTACGATTCAACCGAGAATATTATACGTGGTTTATTATTGTACGTAATACATAACTGGCCCTGCAACACGAGTGTGCGCACGATAATAAATATACAAAATATAAAGTTTACGAAACCACTGACCGTACGACAAATATTCGGGAATCGAGTAGAAAAATGAGTATACCGATTCCTCAGTGAATGCTTTTTAAGCGAATACGATTCTTCTCTTTTCACTAGTATAGCCGGATGCAGATGCAGATGCATGTATATAAACATATGCATAATTATATATATATAAATTGGGTTGTACCCGTTTATCGAAAAATAAATATTACAACGAGCTTATAGTACATACTGCAGTCAATATTTTTCCTGTCAATGCTGAAAATTCGCTTCGAGTCCAAAAAAAAAAACCATATTGTAAAATCTTGCGCATGACGTACAATGCCGCACGATTCTTATACACGTAATAGACAAATTATGACAATTCTATGCAATGGCAGTTTACACTATACGTGTAACATATATGATATGCTTATAAAATACTATTACTCGGGCATTCTACTTCAGAGAATTGATGTACGTATTATGTATATAATAATAATAATAATTATAATAATAATACTAATAATAATAATAATAATAATAATAATAAGTTATACGATTTATGTAAAAGTTATAATATCTCATAAGGCACCTTGGAATGCTCATCTTTAAGTCGCGCCCATTCAACGCGAGCTCACGTATTGCTAGATCAATTTTTTGTTTTACAAGGATCCCGCGGCTCAACATCTAAAACAGTATCTGCTTATCGAAATAAAGAACACGCGTTCAATTTATGATCAAAAGCTGCTGAAATAAACTACGTATCAAATGTCTTGGAAATAAATTTTGTAGCTATCATTATTATCTTCATATTTCTCTTAATTTGAAGTTTTTAATATTTCCTATCCTCGATCTCCTCCCTATTTTCTCAATACTAAATATATCTATATATAAAAAAAAAAAAAAATATTAAAAATCTAATAGTAGGATTTTCGTTTTTCTACGTGTACTACAGTTATCGTACCTACAGTATATGTACATTGTACAAGTTTCACGCTGTACAATATAACGCTAATTGATACACGTATATGTATGTACAAATATATATATATAATTTTAAAAATGGAAAAATTATATGTATACATGTATATATCTGCATATCTCTCTATACATATATATATATATGTGTAGAAAGATATGCACATATATACATGTATACATATAATTTTTACAGAGTATGACTAGATCACATATAAAACAGCCACCGTGTTTCTCTCTATATCTTTTCATCAGCGTATTTCTCGTCTCTCTCTCTCTCTCTCTCTCTCTCTCTCTCTCTCTCTCTCTCCCCCTCTTTCATCTTTGTCTACTTCCTTTTTCCGCGTAACCTCGGTTTTACTGGCCGTTATGCTGTAACAAAGTAAGGAGGTCATCGTTAGTTACAATCGATATCATAGATCCGTTTTCACATTGACAGATATATCGGAATATATCGATACTTGAACTATAACGCGAATCAAGATGTACGAAGAATCTTTTTTTAACCAATCAATGCGGTAAAATTTATACGCAAAAATATGTAATTTCCGAGTGAAAATCGTAGGCAGAAGACGAAGTCTGTCTTTTCCCAAGAACACGTGGTTTCGCAGTATCTCCTCGGAAGGCTCGATGCCAGAAAGGCTGGATCCGAATATTCGGCTCAACAACTCAGGTAGTCGGCTATGGGGAATGATTTCAGGTAAGGGCGCGTTTTCCAAGCGATGACGTCGAGGGGACCGAAGAGAGAATCTTAGGGACCACCGTCGTCCTTATACTCTTGACGATCGTCGTAGCGACGAGCAACGCTGCCTGAACACACCGAAAGCAGCGCGACGGGCAAGAACGAACACACACGGGAAGAGAATAGCGACTGGTTGAAAAACCGACAAAAGGCGAGGGGTGGGGCTGTGGAACCAAGGAGAGACTGGTATATCCTGAAAGATGCATTCATTCGAGTTAAATGCAGCGCGCGAGACGAAATCTCGGAGGGCCCGGAGAGAATGGAGCTGACGAGGACGAAGGAAGGATCCTTTGCGTGTGCGTACAGGCGCGGGAAATCCTACGGAAAAATATCAGCGACAATTATTTTCAATATCAAAAAAAAAAAAAAAAAAAAAACGTTGATAAGAATTGGATGAAAAAATTTTTGCCGCACATCTTGTCGCCGGAATCAACAATTATGAAAACGGAGAGAGAATTGATTTCGGTTTTTATAGGCGCTGTCGCAAAAACGATATCAGGGGGCGAGTATGAGAGAAAAAAGAGAGAAACAAAGTGATAGAGTGGGAGGGTAAAGGGTGTAAAAAAAAAAAAATGAATTCGAAAGACCGCAGTGAAGAGAGGTGGAGGAGGAGGACCAGGAGGAGGAGTACGTACGGTTTCGAAGGAAGAGAAGCTCGGAAGAACGTGAAAGAAGAAGTGTCGAACAAAAGCTTCTTCTTCTCTACCTCTCGGATGTGTACTGGTCCACCGTTCTCGCCGGCGCGTTCTTTGAATGGAGTCTGTGCATTGAATGGTCGAGATTTCGGCGAGGGTTCGCTCGCCCCATTGTAAATGGCAAGGTCACAAATCTAGCCGGAGGAAACTCTTCTTTGAACGTCACATTCATACACACATATACGTCGATACGTATAATATAATACGTGCCGGGTATTATGCACGGTCGGTTGGCAACAAATATATCGGTGGAAGAGAATAAAAAAAAATAAATAAATAATAAAATTAAGAAAAACCGAAAGATCAAAGCTTGCGGGTCGACGGCTTGCAAGGAACTCGGAAGACTCCCTACGACGAACGGTAAAAAACGTGAGTGATCGCGATCGCGACGACTAATGTAAACCGTAATCGCACCGTCAGTCGTAACGGGGTGCAAAACAACAAGTTAGAGAGCGTGTACCAACCTGACGATGCCACGGTGGGAAAGCCTAGGTGGCGCGTGAACCGGCCTCATTGACTCTGCTGCCACCACGTGATGACGTCGAGGAGTTCCTCGTCCTCGGGACTCATCGGTTCGTAGTTGTCGTAGCTGTCGGAGTGCTGGGCGTAGAGGGTGCCGGTGGCGGTTCCGTAGCCCTGACTTCCACCCCCCGAAGACGCCTCGGAAACGAAGCTGGGCGTCGGAGAACTGGAAGCCTCTGACGAGGGTGGCGGGTTGAACGAGGATTCCGCACTCTGTCTGAGGTGGTGATGGATTTCGGAACTGTGGGACCGGAGCTCGGCGGAAAGCCGGAGCTCGCCTGCCGATTGGTGGCCGGAATCGGCACTCGAAGAGGTGCCGAAAGCGGTTGAACCGGAGGACTCCGAGGAGCCGTCGTTCTCCTCGAGCAGGCGCTGAAGACTGCGGATGTACTCTACGGCCATCCGCAGCGTTTCGACCTTCGAGAGCTTCTTGCTTCCGGCCCGAGACGCGCCTCCGGTCCCGGCCGTGTTTCCGCCGAGAGCCTGAGCCACGCTCTGCGGGATATGCTGGCGCAGGGTCGCGAACCCGTTGTTAACCTGTTTCACGCGATTCCGCTCGCGGGCGTTTCGCCGCGCTACGGAGGCCGGTTGGTGCGGAACGGCGCTGTAGGGTGTCGCCTGGGCGTAGAGCTTCGCCCGCTTGCACCCGTGCTGCAAGCTCTTCGACTCCATGCTCCCGGTGATCCCGCCGCTGCTCGTCGACACGATCACGTTGCTCCGATGAACCTGGGACCCAACACCCGAGCCCAACATGCCGGCGTGATGCTGCTGGACGGTCAACATAACTGGCAACTCGTTAAGTTTCTCTTCCTCAAGTCCCACTAAGGTCATGTCACAGTGTACTTCGCTGTTTCTATCCCACTTGCGCTCACGCTGGGACTCACACCCGGATTTCAAGTTCTGCGCGCCAATCACGCGGTTTTGTGAAAGTAAAACGTCGTTTCAAAAACGGGCAACGAGCACGAGGAGAAACGTGTTAGTCGGTTGTCGGCCGATTGACGTTTCGTTGGATAATACGAAACGAAAAAAAACGTAACTTGCGAACGGTTTCAACGTTTGTAACTGGGAGTACGCACCCCCAATGCTTACTGAGTGGTTGTGGCTCCCGAAATGCTTGCCCGTGGAGGGTTCGGGGCCTTATATAGCCGGGCGGGCACGCGCCTATCCCCACCAGTCGGTCCCCGCACTCGATCGGATCGGGCCCTAAAGGCCCCCTTCCCCTGCCGCCCCGCCCCTGTCTCGCGCACCTCAGTCGAGCGCCCCTTAGGCCCTAAGCCCCGTGATTCTCATCTGACCAAAAACCGTTCCCCGCTCGACGACTTATCGCTGGTACTAGGTTGACGGGTAAAAAACGTGTTTGGCTTTGCGATACCGAGTCGAACGTTTAAAAATTTTCCAAACGTAAATCAGCCGCTGTTTTACCCGCGTACCGGGACAACTTATCCTGCGGCAAAGAGATCATCGTTACTAGTCGTTAAACCACCCTAAAATCGTTTCATCGTCATCCTCAAATTTTTTCGGCCCGCCGTCTACCTCGCCTGCGAGAAAGATTTCGGTTACAGTTGCATAGATGCGGGGGAAAAAAAAAATCGTACCCCTGGGAACGGGGGTCTCGCAGGAAGAGGAGGATCGACGTTGACGAGAGAGACGCCGAGTCGCCGTTTCGAGGGGAAGCTGTACGCGGCGAGCGTCTCTCCCTTCCACTGGACCTGGCGCGCGCCATGGCCCCTCCGACGATCTCTCCTTCTCTTTCTCTCTCTCTCTCTCTCTCTCTCTCTCGCTCTCTCGGTTGGTCTTCTTCTTCGTTTTTTCTCTCATCCTCCAGAGGCACCCGACCGACGGCGGCGGCATACGCGCGCGCCTGATTCCGAGGAGAGAGAGAGAGAGACAGAGAGAGAGAGAGAAAAAGAGGGGATTCAGCACGTGTGCGTGAGTGCCTATACTCATTTGAACACACGCACGCACACCAACGCAGAATCCCAATCCAGACTGCACACCGCGCTCGATGAGGAACAGGTATACCCTGTTCCTAGTTCCTCTTTCAGCTCCACAACCCCGGTGCTCTCTGTCATACACTCTGATGTCACGCGAAGGGGTGTCGAGACGTTGAAAACCAAACGACTTTTTTAACCCACACTTTGCTGACCCCACATTTTGCGCAATGCGACCTCACTGCACAAATTGCAATTTCATCGGGGTAAGGCTCAGCGTCGGTGAATCTTGGGATGTGCGATACTTGGGAAATTAGTTTTATAAATCTGTCAGGGTCGCAAATATCGCTGACGCAATTTTGGCAATTTGGAACTGTTTTTTTATCAGCGAGCTAAGAGTCCGACTAATTTCCAGTATACCTTACCACCCTTAGGGATATCTCACCAAAGACAAAATAACCGCTCACCGTAATCCGGTGTGTTGACTTGACAATTGCACTGGTAAATACTCGGTTCTTCTTCTTTCCAAACCATTACCAACTTTACAACGCATCGAGTCCCCCAAAAACGATATCCAGTGTATAGGAAACATCTATAAAAGCCGTGTACGGTAAAGTTTATAGCGGTATAGCCGACTCTTGTTCCCGAAGAGTTACTCGTCCCGATATTTAGCACAGGTTTCCCGAGGACTGCGGAGCGAATTTGTCCGTTTGCATACAACCTGCGAGGCCGACTAATTCGGGTTGAGGGTAAGGAACCCTGCGGTGTACACCGATCGGTGCCTAGTAAACGGTCTCGGTTACCGTTAAGCCGTAATCCAATTTGACCAAGACTAATTTCCCAAGATCAACGCGTACCTACGTACGATGCAAAGAAAAAGAAGAAACTGTCCCTTTTTCCCATGGCTCCGTAATCTTTCGGCGCGCATTGCACGACGATACCTCTCGACCGGATTCGTTGCCCCTCACGGATTACGTGGTCTGGGCATCGGAACGCGGGCATTACCGGCCGGATCCACCCTTTGAGGAAACAATCGTGACTCGATAAAGCGCGGCGCATAAGCCAACGTAAATTCCGGGGGAGCGAGATAAGATAGGGCGCCGGCTCAACGGTCAACTCCGAATCCCGTCGAGGCGTACGCCGCTTGCAGGCGGTTACGTTCGCCTCTGAAACGGATAAACCGGGTCGTTCCCTGCCCGTCCGAGGTCCTCGGCTCCTCTCGTCCTCCAGATCAGGTCAGTCCGGCTCGGCCCTACCCCAATGCGCGTGTGTTACGTCGTCACAATGCGGTCGCACACGTGTGCCGCGGGGATTCCGTGTCGGTGTGGAACTTCGGTGGCGTGGAAAGAGGTGGCGGCAAGGGGGGGGGGGGGAGCTCAAAGGATGATCCATGTAACAATTAAAATCCTAATCTCCGTAGTCACATGAACTCCTATCCGGGGACGATGAGTCGTCTCCTCCTTATCCAGGATCGACCGCGTTATGTCCTGCGATATTGTGTCCACCCTATCCTCTTGGCATGCAGCATTGCATAACCTGATCCTTTTAACGAGGTTCGTGAGGCTGGAATCGATAAGTTTTCGGCAACTTTAACGCGAGGTTGAGTATTCGTTGAAATTGGATATTCGTGAGTTGGAATGATTTTCTGAAAATTGCGACGATAAAACAGATAAAAGGAAATGAAAAAAGTCGTACCGAAATTATTATTAACATGGATATCGATTGCTTGTTTTAAAATCGTCAAAATACTGTTAGATTCGTTCGATTTCATCCTGCGACTATTCCCTTTATTCAAAACCTGATTATTCTCTGTGATTCAACTAAGACACTTTTTTTATTATCTTGGTATCGTTGAGTATCTAATGTTTCAAGATTGCCAACGATATCGATTCTGACCACCAAATATAGCGTTGCTGAATCGACCAATGAAAGACAAATGAATTTGTGATAAATGGTAGTCTCAAAAAAATGATAGGGATGGTTGAGTAAAATTGGACAAATCAACGGGATTTTTGCCTTTCCAATGTGATTTCAAATGAAAATTCTACATTTTAGCTCTTGCTCTATTAGTTACAACAGCCTTATTTCTTGCATATTCAAGAAAGTCGTCTCAGTTTATGTCTACGAATTTTGTACTGTATATACAGATATATGTTATAATTAACAATAAGTATTCACCTTCGACTCACCAACGTGAGGTTTTCGTTAATACCGTCCGGACATCGATCTTCCTACCACTCTGTGTAGCCGGTAATTAATTCCGGGATGATTACCGGGGTCAGACCTGCACCCCTCAACTACAATGAAATTATAAAAAATAATAACGGTGTAGCTTCTCTCACGGCCGAAAGTTATCTTCGCGTCAAGCTACGCGAGGCATCAGAGATAAATAAATTTTCTTATACATCGTTATCGGATATTATTGTCCTTAGAAATCGATATCTCTCGTTTTTAACTCCGATCAATTGCTCGCTGCAAGTCTTTGCTCATATCGGCAGACCATTTTGTCACGGCTTAGATTACTTTAACTCAGTTTTGAACGGTGATGAGTTTAATTCTGTTTAACAACGTGAACGGACCCTGATAAGATATCGAGAAATGCAATGGTTTTTCGCTTGATGAAACCAGCTTACAAAAAAAAAAAAAAAAGAAAGAAAAACTGAATCTGTTCGCGCAAATTCCACCTCAAAATCGGGTCAAGCGAACGATAAATATCCGAGGTCTAATTACTGGATGAATATATTTAAAAAAAAAAAAAACACTTCACCACTCGATCAGTCAGGCATATATGGGAGGAAAACACGTGAATACCATAGACGGTGCAGTGGGGCGGCTGGTGGGGTCGCAGGGGTAGGCGTCACATGGTGCACAGCTCGTCGACGACAGGTACGCGCAGCACCGACATGGTGGAGCCGTATTATATGCATAGGTACGTCGCATTCCTCCCTTCTTCGTGGCACATAGTCAGGTAGGTATGTATACAACGAGCGCATACCGTGACACCGGGTATATGAATGTAGGTACAATACGTAGGTACGTACTGTACGCGAATATCACCCGGTGCGGCCGGCGGGCCAACGTATGCCACATATGTCACGTTCGTTGCAGGTTACTGAATTTCTAAACATTCTCAGCACCTTCTGTTTGCTGGGGTGAAGGCGGGGCTGCCTGCAGTTAGCCTCAAACCTGGGGTCACATCGTTACAATGCACATGCGAAAGCACGATTTACCTGCCGCTGCAGGTCACGCGTGGTTTCTTTCCTTTTTTCTTTTTTTTTACATTCGTTTTTCGACGCGTATTTTTTGGCCAGGATACTTTGTTGGAGAAATTAGGCAACCAAGGTGAATAATAGTAGACTGAGCAGAATCTGGTTGAGATAACCTCTTCGCAATAATAATAAAGAATAAAAATAAGTCACTGATTTAAAAACATAAAATTTACTTATTGTTCGAAAACTGCTGTAATTAATATAAAAATCCTATCACACTGTCCAATTTTGATTTAGGATGAATTTTGCTTAGGTACGTTAAAAGAGTTTCTTTTGTTCAAATTCATTCAATTCAATAAGCTTGAGTTGAAATTTCTAAGCACTGATATTATTATTATCATCGTCACTTCTTTATAAGACTGATATTGTTCCACTGTATTCTATAACCAGAACACTCCCTTCTTTCCTTTTCACACCGAGCTCTTCCACGATTGACTGGAAATTTGGAGGATGTATGACAGAGTGGGATGAATATCTAGCTAAATAAAAACTGACTCCGATTCTCTCCACGTATCGACGGATGATCGATCTCGAAACGAGCTGACTCGGAATATAGCTGTGTCATTTATATTTATTGAAGAGATAATTACAAGGATCTGGGCGCGTGTGTATCGCGATAACGAATGGAACTGTAAATCAATGTTAGAAAATTTCGTGTAATAGCTGTGACCGAGCAAATGGTTATCCCTGTTTAGCGATCCTCATAGATTTCGAGGGTCCGTTGCAGGCCGCGTGTTCGTGACATGATTAATGATCCGGATCTCGTCACAACGTCGGCGTATCACCGATCCCGGGTTTCCTTCCCCTTGATCGCGTCCACAGCTCGCGACACTATCGCTTACGAGAGGGAGAAAATTTCTTCTTCATCCCTGCGGGTTGGTTGTTTATTTTGTTTTTTATTTTTTATTTTCTTTTTTTTTTTTTGTTTTTGGTTTCATTTATTTATTTTCTTTCTTCTTTTTTTTTTCATTCTTCTTTTCTCTTTTCTTCTTCAAGAAAGGGCCCCGCAAAGATTGATCCACCGAGGCGAAGATGGATGATGATGCGGAGCCCAGGGTCCGTCGGTCCCGAACTTTCGGGATGCGTGCGGCCGTCCGAGGAACCGAGCGCTCGCTGACCGCCTCGAGAAGAGGAGCCAGCTTCTTCGCTCGATGAAATTATAAATTAATAATCCGACCGATCACCCCTCCTCTCTCCCTACCGCCACCATTTTTTCTATGGGCGTCGAAATTGGCCCGACCGATACCTGGTAGCTCCCTTCAACATCGGCGCACAGCCGCGCATAAACCTCCGTATAATTCGATGAAAACTTGCCTATTAGCCTTTCCTCTATCGTTACGTGTAAGTATAATACTGCACTCTGCAGGATGCAACCGACGAAGAGAAAAATTAGTGATCATTCTTATACGCAACCCGTCTGTAATCAAAAGCCTCACATCCACCCCTTTTCCTTCACCGCATCTATTGAAAAATGATGGATTTTCATCACGAACACAATTAAATCTTATCCTGCGTTCCTAAGCTCGAATACTTCTATCCTCGTCTTCTTTCAGCAGTATCACGCACTGTTAAGCCAGAACCAGGGAAGAAAAGATATTTTCACTGCCACGCCGTTTAACCGATGAGCAATGGCTCGAATGGCGCGGGGATTTGACAAAGCGTCCAGATATGTATCAGAGATTCCGAGGTGCGAATATAATCTGCGGCCTCGGCTATGCTTCACGGAGAGTTGAAGCTGCGGAGTCTCGATGGCGAGTCGGAGTTTAGCCTGAAAAATGCCGTCCGCTCTTCGCGCGCTGAGTTGTTGATCCGGCCGCCGCGGTATTCTCGGACTTTTATCTTTATTAATTAGGAACCTGCTCCGGAGATTTTATCCTCTTTAAGTCCAGCACCTTATAACTCGGTATTTCCGCAACGGTAAGAAGAAAGACAGAGAGAACGAAGGAGAGATAAAGAGAGGGTGAGAGAGTAAAAGAGGAGAAGAGATCGCCACTCTCCGTTTGCAGTGAACAGAGATGAAGATCGAAATTATACAGGAAATCAGTGGGACGTGGGAGGCATTTTGGGCGATCAGATCAATTTTCGTGCGATCGTTGGGGAGGTTAATCTTCGGTCAATTAAAGTTATCTCAAATATCCGAGATTTTTTCTTTTTCCCTTCGCCTCTTCTGTGAAATACGGAGCTGGAAGGATCCGTTCTTCCGGGCGGTCGCCGCCAAAGAGAAACGTTTACCGACCTACGAGAAACGACGATTTAGATAGTTGCACGTTAAAACGACGAGATCAACCGGCTAGATATACTGGCAAAGATAACGAAAATTCAAAAACCGATGGAGGACGAAGAAGAGGAGGAAACGCTTTCCAAGGAAGGAAGAAAAATCCAGCACCTTTTGTACCGCCGGATTACGGGAGGGGGGGGGATGGCAATAAACGTGTCTAAACAAATATTTTCTATTCCTTTTATTCCTCTCAACTCCCCTGAACAAACGGACCGTCGTCGTCGCAATGTTTCAGTGAGAAATTTCGCGATCCTAGTTTAGTTACCACGATCAAATTCCCAATTCCGTTTCAGTTTCGAGACAGGAATCGTCGCGTCAAAGTTCAGAGGCGTAGATCTGACGGCGGTCTCTCGCGGCTACGTCACGTCCTGAATAGACATCGATCAATGAGGTATCTGAGCGACGAGTATTTGCTCGGGAAAGATAAACCGGGGCTCCGATTTATCTCCGAGTGAACAGAGCCGCCGTTGATCGGCCTACGCAAGTCGCATGTCCGGTTCTCCGGACAACAGAGAAACCCTTTGAGCCGATCTCCGTAATCGGACTCCGTCTCTGACTCATACCGCGAACGAGAATATTCCTTCATTATTTTACGCCCCTCGATACGGCCAAGATCGGGAAACAATGAGATACCGATTCCCGGTTTTTGCCAGAGGTTCCACGAACGTCCGCGGACTCTGTGAATGGAGTCCCGATCGTCCCTCGGGTTCGCCTCAATGAAGGATGAACGTGGATTGAATGCGTAATCGAGTCTGATGCCGGGGTTGAAAAGGACCACTTGCTTGTCTCTCGGTTGTTTGCTCGCGGACTCGACGCATCTAATGCAACAAAAACACCTCGCACGCTAAGAGAAGAGAGAAATTAAATCGCCCCCTCGATTGTCAGTCGACTCCAGTCTGGTCAGAAAAGCGTTCTTGGGTACAACAGTTTTTGCGAGACCGAATATTCGTGCCGAAGGGCATGATTAACGACGATTAAGGAAAGTAAGACGAAACGAGAGAAAAAAAAAAAAAACAGTATACGAGCTCATTTTCAAATCTTCGAGTATACCGATAGAAAAAAAAAAAAAAAAATATCGATTCGTAAATTTTGTTCGGTTAAAATACATTTTCAAACGAATCAGATTAGACTTTCTTGCCTACGCCAAGTAAACTAATAATCGATAAGGTGATATTAAAATCGAATCTTTTTGCTTCGATCAAGTGCACGTGATTTTTTTCATGAATGCATCATTTTCAGATGGGGGAATAAAATATTCGAAATGACGAATTTTCAAAAAAACTTAAAATCTGATTCGTATAGAATTTCAAAATACGAAGATACGAGGTATGGAAAAATGAGAAAAGGGATAGGAAAAACAGGATATTAATCTGTGTTTGTCCACCTGTAGGCCGATAAAAATTTTTAGAAATTTTACAGTCAACGCGGTTCATAATGTTGATTCAACAATCATGGATGCGAAAATTTGCTTTGCAGGGATTCCGAGAAATCTTCGTATCTCCCTCACGCGCTGCCGCGTGGCGCTTTTACGTGGTTCCAGAGTTTTCCGGTGTCCCTCGGGACGCGATCGTCGTCATTCGAATAATAAAATAAAAGTGCCACGCGACGCCCGACGCCGGCGATTCGAGATTCTGTGAGAACATCGGGCTTGAAGGTATAAGAAAATCGAGCGAGGCTCGCATCAGCGTAGAAAATTATTGCCGGACCACCGCGGGACAGGGGCGTTAATTATCAGGGTTAATTATCAACGTGTTCTCGTAATTGTTCGACTTTATTGTCCCTCGTTTCGTTTGACGATGCTGTGGCCTATCTTCCGACTAATTAGAATAAAAATTCTGACTAATTAATATACCGATCGTTTGTCCGAAGCGGTTTGCTTTGCTCCGCGTTCTCAAAACCTCTAGCCTTTCGTTATTGTTAACGTCCGATGTGTTTCTCTACACGGCGATGATCGCTTGCCACGTTTCGAACATACCCGAGTTCAGATCCCAAAAAAAATTCTTCAACATGGGTCAAAAATATACCGGTGCTTTTTCTACCCTCTGTGGGTGGTCCTGTTTACCTTTGCTCAAACTCCCCGGGAACGATTTGCCTCGAGAACGAGATCCCGCTTTGGGGATCGTTTTAAATGCCCCCGGCGTATCCGTGATACGGAGAACCGCGTGCTCTGCACACGGATTTACAACATTTTCCGAATTCCTGCGAATCATCGAGCGGACTCGCGTAATTTGGGACCAACCCGTTCCTTCTGGAATACCGACGACTGCGGAGTAATTCGCTCTCGAATCGGAAGTGCCTCCGAAACTTTTCAAACCCTCCTTTTACAGAAAACAAAAAAGAAGAATAAAAAAGAAACATTCACCGACAGAAACGCCCCGCTTGGCGGCCGCTTTGTACCCGCCAGCTTCCCAATTTTACGGGGGTGTGACATACTTTTTATTCAATTTACTAATTTCACGCTGACTTCGCCTCCGTCAGCCATTCATCCGACCTCTCACGCTGCACGACCGCGTTTAATCAGCTCGGTGCACGCAGATACGAATTTTCCGCTGCGGTCACACCGTGGAAATACTCCGATTTAATTGAAAGGGAAAAAAAAAAAAAACAGAATCCCTACCGCACGGGGAGTACAAGTTTCTAGAATTTGATTGAACCGTAAAGTAAGACGAATTTTTCATTCAACAAAAAATCAAAAAAATACGTAATAGGTGAGTTTCTCAGGGTTGATAAACAATTCCTTGTATTTTCATTAAAAAATCTATGTCAAAGTCGAATAGCGTGCGAAACGCTCTTCCTTTTTTCTTTTTCACTTAGTCTCCATTCGCACTCGATCGATCATACGTATAATTAAATTTTCTCGAATTCGAACAATCCGCGAACAATACGAAATGAAAACATGTTAGGGATTTCCTTATGTATGGATGTGGATCTAATGACCGGTAGTGAACCACACTGAAAAAAAACAATCCAGAAATCTCAGCCATGGTATAAATACAAGAAGCGCATTCCCACGAGGGTTGAAAAAAGAATAGAAGAGCGCAAAGGAAACAGAGTTGAAAAAATCGGTACAAAAAGGTAGCAGAGCAAATACTAGAGAAGAATATCAGGAACGCGTACGGCAGAGCCCTAGATCTGACTGTTTTTTTTAATTTTTGTTACCTTTCTTTCCTTTTTTTTTCCCTCCGACCCATAATTTCTATTAATTTTCAAATTCAATAATAATTCTCCACGCTACAAAAACCCGTTTTTTGTTCCCCCATCGACGCCCTCTAGTTTCTCTTAGTCCACTCCCCTCGGACAACTCCTCTATTTTTCTCTCCCTTTCCCCCCGTCGGATTCTCGAAATGTCCAGCTTGGCAGCGTGCAGGGCGGTCCGAGAACCCCGAGTACGGGACTTGATTCCGTTTTTTTATTTACTCATTTTCTTTTTCTTCGTAATTAGACGAACAAATCGAAAGTCGCGCGTGCATTCTGGACTTATTACGTAGTTTCATCGGGCGGCATGTGTGTCGCCTGAACGCGTATATTAATTCAGGCATCTCGGCTGGTTATATACTCACAACTCATGCGCCGAAAGGGATGAGAGGCAAGCGCACTTTGTAACGCGACAGTTATAATTCCGAGGGAGAGTTATGCGGAGGATTGATTGTGAGGAGGACGACTGGACCACACAGAACGAGTCGGTTGTACTTTTTTATCGTCATCAAATTAACTTTCCGTGTTTCCCTATCCAATTTGTCCGACGAGATTTCTTCCATTACCTTCCCGTACCTCACCGAATACAACTGGAACCGTTCCCTTCGTAAACTCTAGCTACGAACGATGCACTTTGCGCGATACGATGCATTGTATTTATAAAATCGCAAGTCAGCCGATTTTGTCCGTTAGTTTCTACACACTCGAAATTTGGACCACGATTCCGGCAGGTGAAACGGCGACTCGGGAACGGTATTTTTTTAGCGATACCGAGATGCGGCAGACCACCCGATAATTACCATCGTGCAAAATCGTTCCCAGCTCGTTGCCAACTGTAATTACACCGATCCTCAGGAGCTCCCAAGTCGGAGACGAACTCCTTGGATGTTGCTATCGAACGATCGGCAAATCTCCGCCCAGCAGAACGCGATCACCTGTCGTCGAATTTCCGGCTCACGGAATTCAAACAATTCCGGAATATTCGAGATTTCCATACATTTTCATCGTATGAAAAGTTATTAAGTCAATAACAGTGGAAACGATTATGAAGTACATTTTGAAAAAATCGATTGCGTTGAATCGAACCAATATTTTTATCGGTTCGAAGTTCGAAATTGCAAAAAGACAATTCATTACCATCCGCCTACCATTCCATGCAACGCAAGTCTAATTTCTCGATTAAAATATGCCCATCAACTTCACCGTATTTACCGCAAACCGCAACAAGGATCGACAAATAATGATGGTGATTTTAGCTTCGAGATGAAAATCGAAAGGGAGTTCGAGACAAACTTCTTCGCTTGCTTATTGCAATCAAGGACGCAAGTTGCCCTGCATAAAAAGCCAATAACAAGAGATACCTGCGAAATGAAAGAATCGAAACTAACCGGTCGATCGTTACCTCGTGAGCGATGCGCCGTATTACATTTACGAGGATCTGTAATAACTCGGGATAAAGTGTGAGAAAATCAACAGCAAGAGAAGGAAATGAAAAATCAACAGCAAGAGATCATAAATATCGCAGTTGAATAAATAACTGCAATAACAGGCAGTTCTTGGAACACCTTGCGCATGGATCTTCCAAGCATTGCTCTTGCGGTGCAAGTGTGATTATTGTTCAGTGTTTAGCCAAAGAGAAATATCACATAAAATTAGAATATTTTGATGTAATTGCATCGTATTTTTTCATATCCGATACAAAAGATAATTGCAAAAGTTACATGTCATTTAGTTACACATTGTCCAGCTGATGTCACGCTGTGCATTTTTTCAACTCTTCAAACTTGCTTCGATTTTGCAGTTTCGAATAAGAAGAAAAATCAGAAAAGACGAGTATTCAAACTGCAAGAATATTGAGTTGAAAAATAACAAAACAGAAACTTGATAAAATCTACCGCAGAAACATCGACAATTAGCATCACTCAATCTTTACGTACGAGAAAAAAAATGTTCAGCTTCCATAATCAACGGAACCCTCAACCTCTAAATCGCAATTTTTTGCAAAAAAACTTTTCCCGCAGGTCGTAGGTGATCGGGAAGACGAGCGCAAGGTGCCGACAAGGCGCGCACCGCGTTGCAGCGACTCGGGGACCATGGGCCCGGGGGCCCGTTGAGAGGCGCTGCAGGTGTGACAAGTCCGGTGGTCCCCCCGAACGTGAGTCCCCATGGCCGTGTGGGGAGCGACGCGACGTTCCGTCGGATTCGGAGGAGAAGGTGGAGGGACGTAGCCGCCGTAGGTAGGTAGGTAGGTACCTACTTCGGGTTTGTAAAAATGGCGGATAGGTACGAAGGCGAGCGGGGTCGTCGCGTGGCGCTGAGAGCCTCAACCCAGTCGCAGCTGTCCCTCAACTGCAGAGATCAGCTATACTGTACGCGTCAGGCCCCGTTCCCCGAGTCGAGTATGCAGAGGGGCCCGTCCGCGTAGCGGCTCCTTATTTTCGGGCAAATATCAACGTGCGGACGAGAATTGCGCCCCCGAATTCTTCGGGCCCGTCGGTTCGACCGTCGAGAGCGGCGGTAATTTTGAAAAGTGGGCCCGTCTTTCCCCAGTTTCTATCTCCCGGCGGATCGTCTTCCAACTTCGTACCCGGTTCGTCATCGCCGTCTCGTTTTTGACGGTCCATTGCCTTCGCTCTCCCCTCCCACTGCTCCTCTTCCACCTCCTCGTCCCCGTCATCCGCTTCCTCAAAAACTGCTCTCAGCACGCGTGCGGTAAACGGACAGCTATATGCGGCCCAAGTTTGCGGTCGGCTGATCACCGACCGCAGAGCTGGACCGCGGCCGGTAGCCGTGTCTCGGCTTTTGTGTGCATAACAATACACACGTTTGGTCCAACGTTAACGAAGCGACGGTTCGTCGGCGATGTGAAGCCGGAGTGAAGCGGTCCGCTTTTTCTCACACAAGTGTGGTCGACCGCACACTCACGTTAATTACATCGAAGCATTGAACTTGAAGAAGAAACGTTGTCCGACATGCTCCGATATCCCTAATTTGTACAAACGATGCAAATCTCGACGTAATCGAATTATCGGCCGTCATACGCTATTTTTTTGCCGACGGTACCACGCGATCAGGTAAACGCTTAATTTTTGATCATCGCGACAAGAGATCGTGTCGTTTCGTTTTCTATCTATTACTTGCAAAAGCAGTTGTAATTTTCTTCACGAGTTGACCATCGCCTGACTAACGATTCATCTTGCAATTGCATCCGAAAAACGTCGCGCGTCACCGATTCTTCGGAATATTTTACTCCCAGCATTTCATGTCCAAGTACCTCTTCATCGCGAAAATATCTTTCTCGCCTCAGGTTAAAAAATTTTACGCGTTCGGAACGAGGTGGAAACACGAAACTGCGAGGACGATACCCGGAGGAACCCAAGGAAATGGGAAAAAGTTCCTCCGTGTCCGGGTTGTAGGTACATTGAACGGTGAGTCTTCGGATCCTGTGGTTTCAGTCTCGACATTGACAAGGCCACACGATGTGCTTTCGTGTCCGTGCCGCGCGTTCACAGGACACACGATACGCACGGTCGTCCGTGTATCCTGCACTGCCTACAGAATGAAATGATATTTTTTCGTTTCTTTTTTACCACGTCGAAGAATTTCCTCAAGTCGGTTTTTTGCCAATTAGTTGTCTCAGCAGTCCGCGATGTATTCAGTTAGTGAACCGTTGAAATCCTGTTCTATTTATAGAAAGAGAAAAACCTTGAAAAAACTCGGCAGTCAAGTGCTGCTTTTTCAGCTGCATCTTGCACCGGCATAAATGTTAAATAGTTGCAAGCATAAGAGACTGACGGCGCTAACCACAGGCCGTAAGTACTATAAAAACCGTAATACTGCCGCGGATTTCAATGATTTTTAAACTTTCAGTGGATTCATTCGGACACGTTCAACTCAATGGCTATCGAATTTTCATTTTCGTTGTGAGCCAACGTTTGCTTCATTCTACTCATTCGCTATTCTTCAGTCTGTTAAATCTTACGCATGGAGCTCAGTCCGAAAATTTGAATTCGATATTGATCTCGGGGAATTATCGTTTTTCATTTGGTTAATGTGATTGCATAGATTTTTCCAACGAAAACGATGACATTGAGAACCTTACTGACGTTCGTTGCATCCAGCGACTAAATAACGATTTTTAAAAGAGACAACCTTGGCGGTTGCGAATATCGCAAAATCGGAACGAGTAAGGTCAATTTCCTTTTCTACACCGATTGTACAAGTTGAATATAACATCAGTGTACGAATTGTATATAAATTGCATACAGCCAATTTGTCGAGTAATGCAGTACTCGGAAGAGACGGTGCTTACTTTATGTAACATTATCCGCCATATCATCCTCTAATTACACGGTATGATTTATCCAGCGTCACGTCCAAGGTTTACAGATGTAAGCTACAAGGATACGCGTACGTACGCGACATGCGTAGATAGGTATGAACGTAACCGAGGCTCACCGTCGGCGCGTGGCTACTGCAGGGCTGTTGGAGGGGATGGAGAGATGAGGACAGGGTGATGAGGGAAAGTCGTGGAGAGAGAAAAGGAGGGGAGAGGCGACGGGTACGCGCCTCTGACAAGAGGACATCAAAACGCCATCGGAGGGACCAAGAGAGTCTTGCAGGAGGATAGAGATGGCCGATGCACCTGCCCTGCAGGGGGACGCGACGTACGCTCGAGGTGCCCGTGGCGTGCCCGTGGCGTGCCCGTGGCGTGCCCCTATGCCCACATCACCGCGGGTGAAAAAAGCCGAGATAAGTCGCGTAGCCGTCACTACGACCGTAGATAATAATTAAACCCGATGTTTGCTGTCCGAGCTGAGCAGACGCGAGGAATGAGAAGAAGAAGAAGAAGAAGAAGAAGAAGAAGGGAGATAATGGAAAACATTGTACCGGGAGCAAGGACAACGATCGATTGTCCGTGTAACCGAGGATTTATTGTGTCAACGAGTCCTCCTCCTCCTCCTCCTCTGGTGAAAGAAGACGGATAAAAGGAGGCGAGGAATGGCCAATTATCGCAGGGTGATCGTTAGGCTTCAATTCGCAATTCATGACTTCATTCCCGTTCCAATTTACTCAATTACCGTCGTCAGGAGGACGTTGCGCCGGGGGAAAAACTCGCCTCCGGAATCCGCCGCGAGGCTAGTGCCGAGCCAGCTGGCCCCGGACCGCAGACTAGACCTAGACATCGGTGGACCGGTCCCAAGGCAAAAAGCGCACCTCGAGCCGAGCTTAACAGCGTACGCGCGCTCCTGACCAACTGAAACACTGAGACGGTGAGAAGAGAAGAGAGGAGAAGAGAGGATAAGAGGAAAGTGGTACCGCTGCAGGACTGGGTTAGCGCCGCGGGAAACGCGAGGCCAGCAGCATCTCAATACCTACGCTTCGAGCGATGCGATCCCGCCGTGCCGCGCTTGTTTTAGGAGGGTTAAAAATAAACGAATTTCACCCGCAGGCGGTACCGCCCGTCTTTAGGTACATGATCGTCTCATGCGGGTACCTTACCTTACCTCGACTCGTCACACGTGCGACGAGAAGAACTCTCTCTCTCCGCCTCGATCCGCCGTTGCGAAGCTCGAAAGCTCGACTGTCTCGAGTTTAACTGCCGGCACTTCGCGTCTCCGAGTATCCAGACTCTTGTTGACGGTACGCGTCACCTTAAGCATCCAATTTGAGGAATTTTGTCGATTAGAGACAGACTCTTGACGCGGATGTACTGTAAGTCGGAAATTCTAAAACGGATCGTGCTCTCTAATTGTAAATTACCTTGTAGCGAAAACTGCGGAAATCGCACAACGGATTGAATGCTCACTCCGCAAAAGTGAACTTTTCCACTCCAAACGCTTGGAACTTCATTCGATTTGAAGTTGCGCAGTTCTCACTCTCTTGCTTCACGATTTTTCATTCCATTGGAGTGAAATCTTACTCCAAGCGAAAATTAAGATAGTGATTTTCCCCGATACACCCAACGCCCGGAAGATCGTACCAGCGATCCGCATTGCGACGTTGAGCTGAGGGAGCTTTCGGGCTGGCCGTAGGGCTCGAGGCTCCCGGACCTAGGCCAACGATACCTAGCCTCGATGGAAGAGGTGCGCCGGCGCAGCTTGCGGCAGGAAGTCGTTTCGTCCGTCCCACTGGTATCTCGGTTGCGGAGCGGAATAATATTGGTGTGCTGCGCACGAGTGTGATAGATCAAGGCGACTCGGATAACGGCATTCAACCGGGATTTGGTGTTTGGCCAGATTTCACGCACGGTAATCAAGGGCAGGTTATAGATTGAGCTCTGTTCTCCATTCTTATCCCTGGTCCTCCGTGTTTGGAGGTCGTTTTTTCTTGCCTTCTTTTTTTCTCTTCTTCTTCTTCTTTTTTACACACAAGTCACACCGACCTCGGTATATGTGTACGAAAATTTACGACGGCACCTGAAGAAACCTGCTGCACGCGTTATCTCCTTGGTGCCCGAGACCTCCGTAGCCGAAGGAGACACCAAAGACGGTGTCGTTGTTCGTTGGTTACGGTGACGTCGCAGTTTTCCTTTCAAGGACCTCATTGTTCGACGAAGACGAAAAGAGTCGTCCCGTCCATTTTTATCGCGACAACTATTTCACACGGTCTTGAGACAAGCCATCTTCACCTCACTTCCGGTACACCCTCATCAACTGACGTCCATGTATTGTAGCATCGGATGGATCACACAATCCGGTGGATGATTTGTACCGAATCGAAACGTTGGCGTATCTCGAGCCCGATTCTTTTTACAAACCGTCGCTGTACTGTATGGAATGTTCATTAATCGGCGAAAAAGTATATAATTATCGGGCCGATGCTGGGAGACCAAGGAACCGGATAAACGATGATCGCTTCTGTAATTTTCGTCGAACACTGCGCCTTGATGCGTAATGCAGACTCTGGAGAACTCGCGTCGAGAACAGAGCGTTCCACAATGGTTATGTATGCGTCGGTATTCGGGGGCTGCACGGGTGTGAGCGTTTTGTGTTTTTGCCCTCGGGCCTTTTCACTCTCCCCTGTGGTACATCTCGGAGATTTTAGAATCCCGCGGGAATGAATGAAAGGGAGATGTTTCCCAGCCGAGATTAAGATATCACGCTTCACTTGTGTTATACTGGAGTTAGACACCTCGCCGTAATCCAGACAATAGCTGCTCCCTCGCTCGCGGGCTTGTAACGGTACACCGTGCATCAGACACCGTCATCTTCACTTTCTTCACTTTTATTATTTCACCAAGTTCAAAAAATGATAAAAAACAAAAAGAATTGAATAGACAAACAAGTAAATAAAATAAAATTAACTCAAGAGAGAAAGGGAAACGAATGTTTTAATATTTTCCCGTACTTTCTTCTCTCTCTCTCTCTCTCTCTCGTTTTTCCCACTTTTTATTGCTATCTCCATTGTTGTACGAGCCTACGAGATACGCCGACCAGTCAGCTAAATGTGAGAATTAAACGTTGGACTATACGTGTCACGATTTTTGTGTAATAGCTTGATAATTTTATTCTACCGATTTTTCGACAGATTGAAAAATTGTTAAAGAAATTATCTAAACAGTTGGGCAACTTTTCAAAGTCACCGGTAGTTATTCATTCGTACGTATACATTCGTGTTCAACTAACAAATATTAGAAAATAATAGGACGGTGCTGGGTCTCAAAATCTTCGGAAGAAAAGTTCGGATCCCGGAGGGATTGGGAAACCCGGAATTTTCGGGACTCCCGAGGTTTTCCGGGTATTTCTTGATTTCGAGAACGCGATCCGAATGGAATTTATAAATCGTATTTCAAATCTTCATACGGGTTTACAAGTTGAAGGTAAATAACAATATTTAATTTAACCCGTTCGTACAGCACTTGGACATGAAAGTTGTGAAAATTTGACTTAAATACCATCACGTTACAACTGCCGGATGCTAGATTATCATCATTTTTATAATAACAACGAGTATAAAGGGTGGTTCCCGTGTTTGTTACCCACTCACATGTCTCAACCGACACGAAGTTTGGCAAAGTTGAAATATCTACATTATTCAAAACCGTGGTCAACGAGCGTCGAGTATCAGATACCCATAGACAGCACCGCGCATAGCTTTGTTACACGGTATGTAAGCGCTTATACCGTACATGTATGCGTATATTGTGTATATAACACAGGTTTGACAAAACGCGGGAGTAGTACAGCCATGTGTTTCGATACACTCATGCAGCTCGTGGAAGGTTGGCGCCCTGCCCTGATTACACCGAGCATCACCTGCCCCTCGCAGGTGGTGGAAGTGCATACATTGAAATAGTTGCTTCTACATGTTTTATCCCCCTCTTATTCCCCCCCCCCCCCCTTCCATCCGTCGCAAGCACGCGCTCCACTCTGTACAGCGGTCGATTGATAGGGTGGCACTGACACGCACACACACACGAACACAAAACCACTGACCATCATCTATATCGAAACACGAGTGTAATATCGCCGAGAGCGATTACGGCCGGTGGTTGGTGACACTCGCGTTTGATCACCGGGGTGAACGGCGTGAGATAATTTCAAACATGGGTACCTATAACCGGCCGTGGAACGCCTGATCGGTTCACAGGAGCATCTGTTTGTGCATGACTATTTCGAACGAGGATACAAGTACGATGTAAGCGACCCCCTCGATAGTCCGTAAACCGGATGTATCGATTTTTTATAACCCCCTTGAGCTGAAAGCCCGTCACAAGTGTAGGGAAAATAAGGAAGAACGCGATATTTGGGACGATTATACCCTATACCGAGGGTCAGTTGAGCCAAGCGTGATAATTATTTTAGGAAACTTGGTGTTTTCCCTTGACTATTACCACGTTTATAGATAACCCTTTTCCAAATAAATTTATTCCTTCCGACAAACGCTGTATCAATCGAGGGTTGAATTTTTCATGCAAAAAGGGTCGTCCGAACCAGCAGAACGCTCGACCGTCCGATGAGGGGGAGGATACCTGCTCAGCGAACCCGGATATAAACGCATCTGCAGTTGGCCCCTCGACCCCGAGAATCAAGATTTCGATATTTCAGCAAAAGGGTTTCTCTCTCCCGAGGGGATGCAGGGAATGGCGCGTGCCCGCATCACCTGGCCCGCCCTCGCGATGCGACGCACCGATTTTAAGGGTGCTGCGTAGGGTCCTCGAAAAGAGAGAGGTGAAAAAGAAGGAGAAAAATAAAAAAAAATAAAAAAAAAAAAAAAGGAAAATAGAATGAAGAAATCACAGAGCGAAGATAGGTAGGAGGTAGGTATATACGGAGATTCGGGTAAACACAGTCGCATGAGCGCAGCTGTCCCCGGAGCCTCGACGTCTCATCCAAAAGGATAAAAATTCGCACTGCATATTATACGTGCATATATATCGAGAAGGGGTTGTTTGTCCTGCCGATGGCGGAAGGGTTGCGCCGCTCCCCGAATTTCCCCCATTATGCATTTTCGATTCTCCCTGTCACCCATCGATGCCGGACCATTCTACAAGAGCACCGGGCATCTGCCGGTCCCCGGCTCGATTGCCGCGTTCGTATCGATGCTCTCTCTACCCTATACCGGCAGCGTCAAGGAATTGTAAACACAAGGTTCGGTGCGGGTGTTGCGACGCGGCTCGGTACCGGGCTGCACACCTCCGAGGTGCAGCAGCGCGTGCGGACGCGGGGGTGGCCGCCAGGTGCTCACGATCGGTGGGAGGGAGAGGGGGCGAAAAAAATGAAAATAAGAAAGAGGAGAAAAATTTGAAGCCGTGGCGGGGGGGGGGGGGGGGGGAGGGGGGAGGAGGAGGAAAGGAAGCAGCGCAAGCACCCCCACCTACGTGACCGTGTACGTATAACGTACTTACATAGTATATATAACCTTAGGAGTGATCTATCTGTATGCTGAAGGATAGACGGGGGCCTTTGGTCACCGATGATATATCATACCGCAGAGGGAATAACTATAGTGTTGTGGTAACATGTTGTAACGTGTATAATTCAGGTACGTATATACTTGAAGAACTTCGTCGATCATCGTTTCGTGAAAATTGTCATCGGTTTACTTGAACCAGACGATGTGTGCAGTTGGGAGGGTAGTTTCTATGTTTGAGATACTCGCAGTTTGTTGGGTTGTTTTTCTTATAGGGTTGACGGGTATTGTTTGTCTGTGGTATATTTGTACGAGTACTTGATTGAAGCGATAAAAGAAACTTGACAAGTATACAGGAGTTAGAAATGTGAGGAATTTACAGATTTTCAGTGGGCATCACGTGAGTACAATCGTATAACCTGAAACTGAAAAAAACTGTCAGATAACTAATGGCTGACAAATTTGAAACCGCACGAAATTCAACCGCATACCTGCACAGCACACCGTAAAATAAAACTCGAGTTGAAAAAACCGCGCTCGAATCCAGGCAATTGAAATGGGGCGCAAAATGGGAAAGGGGGCGCGAATCGGCGTACCGATATCATCGAGTTTCCCACGGCCGTAAAGGGTGCGTGACACAGTCCTGGTCATACGTATCAACGGGAGTCTGCCTTGCGTGGGGTATACGTGTAATAAAAGCGAAGGTCTGAATCGTGAGCCGGGGCCGGTTAATTATTCGTTTCTGGTTGACGGGGAGAAAAAAGTGGGCGCCATATGGCGCTGAATGACTGTTTTCGGAAGCAACCTGTGCCCGTGAGTAACGGCTTTTTTTAAAATCGCGTGAGGGCGCGGAATCGCGGTTAAACAATATCGGCGGAATCGCAGGAACGCATTCATTTCGTTGCTTGTGTTATCATCCGCAAAAATTGTAACGAACACCGCGTAACCGTTCAGCTCGCGCAGCGGTTTTACGTCGGGTGCAAATCCAGGCTCGGGAATTAACGGAACAGAATCGCATCTCCGCGGCCATATGGTCGGCATGATCCACGGTCCAGGGCATCCGGGTGCCAAACGGCCTGCGTTCGCCGAGCATACGGCGAGCACGAAAACGGACACTGGATACCCCGCAAGAGTCTCGGAGATTTTCGGGCCCCGTATGTCGTCGTCTGGCCAAAAATAAGCCTGTCGGATCCCGGCGATCCATGGAGCGGATCGAATTTGCCTGCACTGAGAATAATTTCGTTTGTTAAAGTAACTAGAAAAATTGAATAAAATAGGTATCGTTAGATAAAACTGTTTGAATATTGTTGGGATTACGAAAAACGAGGTACGCGTAAACGTTTTGCGTCATTGTCAATCCTTTTTTGGTAATTGCAACGCAAAATCAGTTTGTGAGGTTTACTCTACTTTTTTAGCTAAGCAAGGCTTTAACGTCAATTTATCGTTGCACAAGCATTAAATTTTCGCAACAGTTGCAAGAAAATATAGCAACAGCGATCGTAATGAGAAAGAATAGTGACGGATACTAGACTTTCCGGTAAAAGCTAGAAAACTAATTTTCATTTTCTAAATTCTGGATCGTGATTTTGAGAGTCGGCTAACTCGACCGAATGATGAATAAATTATTGATGCTCTAGAGAAAGAAAGGCCTGAGAAATCGATCGAGAGTCTGGTGTCGTTATTGTTACTTTCAACAGAAAATAATACAAATTTTTACGCTCAGAGGATCGTCGGTTAAAGAATGGTCTTCGGACCGGTTAGGATCCAGGAAATTCCAGATCAATGGTGATTAAAAAAAGTTGGATCAAACTGTCTCTGTTGTTGACTGTATAATGTATCTTTTGAAATATTTTTTGAACATTTGTCTCTTGTCACTTCACGGTTCTTTTTTTATCAACTCACTCTAAATCATCGGACATCCTTGTCCATCATTTCGATATTGCATGTCGGTCCATATACTTGATGAACGTGTGCCAGAAAGTCGACACATTTCGGATTTGCCCTGGGTGTGAAAAAAAAAAAAAACTTGGTTACCGTGCTGCCAAGCGTGTTTCGCGTGTGAATTTGTACTTAAAACTCATGCTGCACGAAGGAGTTGCATTGCAGCGTCTTCGAGGCACGTGCGGCACGCGTGCTTCGGCGCCAAGACGAAAAGAATAAAATGAAATTTGAACGTAAGTTGCATACAGGCGCGGGTTGGGTATGAAATTGCGTGAGTAAAGAGGCTGCAGAGCTGAGGAGAAAAGGAGAATCAGAAATGATGTTTGGAGTAAGTAGACGGCGTACAAATGAAACGGTGTCAAGGCCGGTACAACCGGAGAAATTCTGACCATAAAAATTAACCCGACACTCTTTTGTGCTTCGGCCTGTGAGTTACGAGTCTCCGCGAGCTTTTCTCCTTCTCCCCGCGGATCAGCAACGCGTGGACTCCGGTTTTTGAGACAAAAAATATTCATCAAAGATTTGACCGTCGCATCGATTGATCCGATTGACCCGCGATCAAGGACCGCGGCGATCACTGGACCGCGCAAGGAACACCGCGAAGATCGAGAGATCATCGACGGAGCGAAACGGTCGGCCAGAAAGCGGCCGATTCTACCCCCGGAGAAATCATCCGGAACCTCATCATCCCCGTTTCAACGATCCTTCGGTCTACACCGCGAACAAAACCCGAAATTACCCCACCGGCGTCGACTTAGTTTTACCAAAATTATACCCCCCAGCAGCGTGTCAATTCGTTTTGTAATTTTCAAAGACGGGTAGAAATTTCTTTTCTTTAGCATAGAACGGTGCCGGTGTTCCGAGAGGATGAAAACCCCTCCAACTCAATATGGGAACCATATTAACAGAGTTCGAACATTTTTTTGTAATTTTCGAATAGACATCGAAAGGTGTTTGCGCTCCGATGAAATGGAAACTGCAGTAAACCGACTGTCGGTGTTTCGAGTATCTTTTTGCGAAATTGAAGCAGGTACCCAGATATCGCTAGTCAAGCTCTCCGAGCTGAAAAGGTCTACCAAAATTCAAAGACTTCGGCCTTGTCCGAAGTAAGTAGAAGCCTGACGGTAGGCACGTACCTTTACGATAGAGTGATTTATAATTCACTCTTGCGTGCAGAGGCAGGTGTTATACTAGGATGGAGTCTGGATCGGTGATCCATCGAGCTTTGTGCGTGTGTGTCTGGTTAATTCGCTCGAATCGAGTAGATAGTCGATAAGTGTACAACGAAATCGTCCCAACAGGCATGCGTGAACGGAGTTTAGAGGGTCTTGATAAAGTTGCAGCTTTCCAACATAAATCAACGTACGCGTAGGTACAATGAGTTTTTCGCCCTCCCTCACCTTCTCGACGAATACTTCTGAATTTATTTAAGAGGTTAACGGGAGTCCCGTGCGTTTGCGCATAAATGTTGAGAGGCCGAGCTGCACGCGTGCAACGCAGAAACGCAAACAGGTGCTTCGAAACACGCGCGTTTTTAACGGGGCACAAACGGTCGACCGGCGCTCGAGGTGACTAGCTTCGCGGTGTATACCCAACACAAAAAGGTGGTTATAAAGCGCGCGGTAAGAGAATCCACCTTTTTTACTCTCCTCCTTTATTTAGCCTCCAGAGCCAGCCGAGCGTGAAACCACCGTCCGCGGGGGTCCGGAATTACCCCACGTACGTTGCCGATGTTGGCGGTGGTGGTTCGATTATCGGGATCAATCGCGTCGGGGTTGGCGTACAAAAAATTTTAAACAAAGAGGAAGATGAGGAAATAAAATGGAATAAAACGAAGATGAAGAAGAAGAAGAAGAAGATCGACTCGACTCCGTAAATAAAAGTGAAAGGAAAAAATAAAAGGGGAATAATATACCACACAAAGACGGTGCCGACCGGCCGCTCAACCGCTTACCCCTGGTTTTTCCCACTCTGCAAGCGTATTACTTTATACAAGTACGATCCTGTAGATGGTCTAAGAACACACTGACGATCGGAGTCAAGCCGGTTTTGCGAGTGCGATATGAATTTATTTGTTCATCCGATTCGTGATCTTTTTCTCTGCATTATACGTATCGTGATCGGTATAGAATCGGACTGATTTTGCCGAATTCGAGCGGGAACGACTCGCTCGAGAGAGAGAGATAGAGAATTTATTCATTACCGCCTGGTCTGCGGGTGGTGCAATTCCCGTAACCCTAAATCGCAGGGGTTATGAAAAAAATTTGAATTTCAATTTAAAAAATTAAGAACGAAAGGCAAGGAACCGGGAACGACGAGGCCGTCTTTGATCGCGATCTGGGATCCACTCGGTGCCCCGAAGAGTAACGTACGCATGAATATATGCATGCGCGGGACGGAGTATCATTTTTTCTTCCTAATCCCGTGGCGTCCCACCCTCACCCGGTTCCTATGGTGTTTATGGCGCTCCCACGGCGACGGGGATGGCGCCGTTTCGAGGTGCGTGCGAACAGGCAATAACGCGCAACGGAGGTGAATAAGAGCTGTTAGAAATCGAGGGAGAATTTAAGCCGTAGGTGGTCCGCGGCGTGAAACGCATTTTCAGTCGAACAAGTTGACCGAAGAAATTTCTCTCCTTATTGAATCGAATTGGAAGTGCAGTAGGTACACGCCGCGGATGAAGCTGTGCGGATAAATCGTTCCTCGATCTTCGATCGATCCTCCAAATATCGTCCGAGGTCGGAGCAATCGCTCGGCCGTGTCAATTACGCAATAGAGATTTCGTCGCCATTTTCTGTCAATGGATTCGAAAATTACATGTTTCGCTGTCGCGAAGTCGGGCTGATACTCGAGTAATATTATAAATCATTTCCAACTTGTTTGGTTCGCCAAAGTTACTCGTTTTTCTATTATACCGCGGCGATTTCGATTGCAAGCAGCTTCGGAGAGTTGAATTACTACACGAAAGTGAATTGAAAATTTAACAGAAATCAACTCGTTCGATTTGAGAGAAATATCAACGATCAATAAATTCCTTTCCCATTTCTCTTATACGTTTAAAATGATTATTTTTATCTTTTTTTTTTACAATGGAAGACAATTTTCGTACAAAGTGATCGATGCGTTCCAATGAAACTCTGTATAACACCATTTTCGCGATTGATCGACGCGAGTCTCAATCCGCACGGTTTTCAGAAATGTATGGACAGAAGCATGGTCACGTCCCGGTAAGATATGCCGGTTTTATTCCGTTGGCGTCCACCAGGAAGGACGCGAAGAGACGGGTGAAGCTATCGCGGGGTCCGTGTAGAATTTACTAATTTCTGGAACGAACGAACGCATGCATATGGAATTCAGAGGAGCCCAGTTTTCGCTTCGGGAGGTAGAAAAAAGCACCCGCCAGACAAAAATAACAGAAAGAAAAACGAAGAAAAATTATGAGAAAAAAAAAAAAACCAGACATACGGTATATATCACATGCACACGTACACATGATAGATACAATTTCGAATTCCGAGCGTGATTCTGTTTAGCATGTGGCATTGAGACGCGGCGTACGCATGCCAACCGTTATTACTCGTTGAGATTTCTTGGGATTTTCTTTATACGACGACGCGATGCATATGCAGCGGATCCAGCCGCACGCGCCGCGACGCACGCCGTCTTCTCAGCTGCTGGTGGCGGTGCCGCCGCCTCCTTCTCCTTCTCCTTCTCCTCTTCCTCTTCCTCTTTCTCCTCCTCTTCCCTACTTTGAGCCAAGAGAGAAAAAGAGAGAGAGAGAGAGAGAGAGAGAGAGAGACTCTGATTTATGGAGCTGCAGCCTGTGTTTACTCGTCTATTACAACAGCTGGCGCCCACCGCGCGTTCAATTATCGCGGTGAAATGTGTAACGCACAAATACGTAAACGCGTAAGATATGTATCCTAGGTAAGATGAATTACGCTTCATTTTTTAATCGCCGCCGTCGACGCGTCGCTCGGCGATTAGCGTCGCGACGTTTATTCTCGACGAGAATCTATCGAGGGATGAAAACCCCACTGCGTGTCACCGAGATCTTCATCCCCCGAACCGCGGGATATTATTATGCCGCTTTTCTAAAGGGTTGAACGTATATCTCGTAGGTCTCGTTTATACCTGCGGTCATTTTCTTTTCTTATACCACAAGGAAGACGATGATCGTTTTGGGGACAGTGAAGTTCATAACCCATACCAGGATACGCAGAGCGGTATGATTTCCCGTGAGAAAATGTGGAAAAATTCACCGCGTCAAGGTAGAGGAAAAGAAAACCACAGTCATTCGGAATCGTGTCGTCGATCCTCGTTCCCACGACAGTTTCGTCGTTAGAACCAAATATTTCAACGATTCTCGTTTATCGAGTTTCAAAAATTCGTGAACCATTGATAAAATGGAATATTGGACGATTGATTATTCAGAAAGAGAAAGGTGATTTTTTTGATTTACATTTTTTCGCACAATTTTTTCATTCTGCAGAATTATTTTTTCTCGACGCGAAATTCCACGCGGTAGTATCAACCTGCGAAAATACGATCTCCTTTTCTTCACCGAAACTCGATTCCCAATCCACTCAAGATTTATATTTGTCATTCGAGGTAGTGTGCGCACCTGGGCAAACCGCAACCCTTTGAGGCAGGCCTTGTGTGCCGGAAATCGGTTCCGCGTTCTTTGAAAAATATCAAGATTATGGTAGAAAAGGAGTCGAACAGAGCAAAGAAATATGAATATAAGATCGTGAATGGCCGCATACGTAGTCGTGGGCCACCCGGGTGAATGTGGCGAATTTATTCGCCCCGCTTGACAAAAGTTTCATAATTTGGTCATTGTCGTTTGTCAAAGTGATTGACGCTGTGGGCGCGAGTTTAAGAATCACCGAAACCGAGGGAATTCTTCGTTTGTGAATTCAGCATAAAACGCAGCTTGACAAATATCCAAAAACTTCCATCGATCCATACGCGATGAGTAATCAAATGCCAAAATCTCGGATCAGCAGCCACCGCGTGACCTGCATTATTCCCACAATCATTACATTAGCCGTATCACCGCCCCCCGGGATTTTTAATTGAAACGCAATGATCCCCGTTCTTCGCTGGGTCGGAGCATAAACAATCCAGGAAGGCGTGGATGAATACGAGGGTCTCTCGCCCTCGGCGCAAGCGTTAAAGCTTAGCTTCTTCTCGTAAAAAGATTTCCCGAAACTCCATCTACGTGCTAGACAAGGTGGGCCTGAGCGGTTGTATAATCTATTTCCCAGAGCGAACCGATATATCAAAAAATAATTAGCCCTGGTACACCCTGGGCGCCTGGGCTCGGGATTTTATAACACCATTTTTACGTACGGCTGACCTCCCACTGACCATCGTCTAAAAGCGCTCTTCGGTCGTTCGGCACTTTTCCAACCCCCAAGACACTCCGGAGCTCCCGGAATCAGGTTGCAAATTTTCAGAAGCCGGCTAGCTTAACCTGCGCCCGAATACCAGACGACATCCGGGACTTGTTACAACCGGGTAAAAGGACCGCGACGGCACTCAAAAAAACCCCGATGTTTGTCCCCGCGTTAAGTGACTTCTTGACTTCTTCCCGTCCGTCCGTAACGCGGCGTTCCGCACAGGGGATGGGAAATGCAAACTTTAGGTACACGCCTGCGACATTGGAAAAACACTTCCGAGTTTGAAGAGGACCCGGACTTACAAACGTGAAAGGACGCAGGCTTCTGCCCCCGGATTCGGTTCCCTCGTTAATCGTAAGTCGGGCCGCAAGTCTCGCCCTGCGATCGTCCCGATCGATTATTAAATAAAATTGTCAATTTAACCCCGCAGAGCCATCGCTCGGCGCTAATTAACCACCGTCGTCCTCCATTCCAGGCACGTTTCGAATACATTCCGACCCTCCAATCACCGCTGAACGTACATTATAATGCGTTACGGCTACGGTATAAACGCGTTCGTGTCAAGCTGTTACGCTACTCGCCAGTCGGTTGATTAAATTTCGGGACATTAATCAAGCCCGGTTTTAACCCGCGATAGGTAGTAATTACCTAATCACCCGGGCCGGTGACGCGCGGGGCACGATCAGCTTTCGACCGAGAATCATCCTGGTCCATATACCATGTACCCGTAATAACCAGGCCAGGTTTGAATATTACACGTAGGTAACTACGCCCGATCATCCCCGACGCGAAAGGCAGCTGCCGGCCGGTCAGTTCGGATCGTTCGTTCGATCCTGTAAAAGATTTTTCCGAAGCCGTTTCGTTGCCCCTCGCGGAGGAGATGATAAATAGAATGAGAAAATCTGTGCCTATTTGCGGCATTATTCCGCCGCTCGGTGTCACGTTACAGGAATTAGTTCTGCAGATGCGGTTTGAGGGGAGAGATTAACGAGATGGAAAGTATTACGCGCATTGCTTGCGCCTTGGCGGCTTCGGACGGAGAAAAAAGCCACTCGCCACGGGGTCCCGGTTTCGATTTCCACGGATAATCTTTCCCCGAGCTTGTTTCTTTCTTACAGCCGCGTTTCTGACCGATCCTGATCTAAGACAACGCTGCGTTTGCTCATGAATGAAATTTACAAACCCAAACACCGGATTTACTTCCTTTGTCAGGAAACGATACACCGTGACCCTCGGCTATACGATTACGAGCCCCTCGCTCACCTTCGTTGCTTTGCGCTTTTCTTGTCTTCCTTTACACCCGAGAACAGGCTTCAGGTGCGTAACACGGAAAACCGATTATCCTTCAACCGCACTCGTTTCTATTCGTTTCTTCGCGTGCTGAATTAAGAGATTCATAGTAAATCCTCTTACATTTTGAAACTTTGTTTCGACGTTTTCCTCGGAAACTGAAAGCGAAACTCTCGCTAATCGTCTCTCTAAATTACGTGGAGTGAAGACCGAGTCACGGATTTTACTACAGAAAATTTTCTCCTGACAAATCTCACTCGCGTTCGAAAAATTTATAAGAGAATTTCACAGTGGCTAAGTATTTACTCCGCAAAATTTGGGAACCTAGTTCATCGATTTCGAATCATAAAATGTCATTCGCGTATAAACCGTCGTGCTTGTCAAATTTTTCAAGCGAACCTGATTTCCATATTGATTAACCGAACAAGTCCCGCAATATATCTTCTCACGAAAAATTGGTCGCATAAAATACATAAAATACCCCGATGAAATTATACTGAAAATTTCCCAGATGCTCATGAGAATTTATTACACAGGATCTGAAATATTATAAAGTTATAAATATATTCCAGCAGCTCCTTAACGTCGAGCAATAAAATGACAACACCTGCAGTCCTCCGACACAGAAGTTGAAATCGTTTCTTAACAGCATCGCTAATAAGCCGTGCGTGTAATTATTCGAAGCTCGAATCCGCGGGTTAATTAAGGCAGGTAGAACTCGACAACTTCAGAAAGAAGTGGAAAAAATATAACCCAGCCTACGTCGCATTTTGAAATCGTTGGAAATTTTTACAGACGGGAATGACGTTCACGTATCTGAATTTCATTTTTTCTCATTATACTTTTGTTGTGAAAATTTACTATCAAGGTGCGCGTGTTCGTCGAGATGTCCTTGACGATACGAGTCGCTTCGACTCGACCGAGACAAGATAAACCGTGGAATTATACGGGTACAACAAATCATAATGTCTGACTCTACAATGCCGCTCATATTTCCCTCAAACGAACACACGCGGCGTCTCGTTTTTAGCGCGAAAGTGATTAAACAACAAATAAAATAGATCGAAGCCGCTGATTTTTCTTTTTTTTTTTTTTTTTCTCCAGTCATTTTTAATTATACAGATACGCACATTGATTAATTATTTTAAATTGCACCGATTCAAGCGTTTCAGCTTTCACCAAGACAATTAGCCGCGAATATTTTCGACCGGTCCGATCGACTTTTACTCCCCTTATACGCACCTTGGTAAAGAATTGATACACGAAGTCCGTACGGCTCGAGTGTGATGCAGAAATACCAAAGACCAGAGAAAGCGAACGCTGTATTAACACATACAAATTATACGCAGGTACGCTGATTGTGAGCGTTTCACGCACAGAGTTTGCGTGGCGCGTGCCTCGCTTACAAGTCTCCTGGTCAAACAAAATAAAAAAATGTTTAAAAAAAATAACAAGAATTATCAACCACGTTACTGGCAAATTGGCAATTATATTTTCAAGCCTTGGGATTTATTCTGCGATATTAATAATCGTGCACAGCGTTTATTATTACACGTATAATACAGCTGCCTCTGGACACGCTTGCGGATTCTTGTTTTTTTTATTTCTTTTTTCCTCGACGGGCAAATGGTGAGGCTAAAAATCCGTTTCTAACGGAATTACGGAACGCAGCCATCTTTTTCTTTGTCTTTTTTTTTACTTTTTTTTTTTACAACACTATAAATACCTGTGCATGGTTTTTTTTTTTTTTTTCACTGCGCTTCCATTTCGAAGAGAGAAAAAAATCGTCGCATTTCAGTGCAAATACGGGCAGGAAGGCTGGTGAAACGGGCTTTCAAGATTTTTACCTGAATCTCGAATACAGGCAGATCCAAGATTTGGTAAACGGTGTTTATTTTTTGCCCGATATTTTATCCCGTTGTCGGGGACACGGAAAAAACGATTCTCGCACCTCGAAATAAATCCGAACCGATTTTTTTACCTTACGATCGCAGAGTCGACTTGTTCCGTTAAATTTTTTTTTTTTCCCCTCCCCATGCTCTCTTCATTCCACGCGACTGCGTGTTTATCGCACAGTTAGAAACTGCGAAATCCCGATTCAATGTGCCGGTAGATATATTCATTTTGACGAATGAGTAGAAAAAGAAAAAAAAAAATTATTCCGTCAGCATAATCCTCGGCCGGAGAGAAGAAAGAAGAATTTTTCACTTGTCACCTAGGGTTCCATCACCATTTCACCGTGTAATACGATGCGAAAAAAAATGTGGAAAACCTTTGCAGGGTGCATATATAATTATCAAGGATGAAAATTCCGGCTCGTCGAGTATAGGTAGGAGAAATAACAAACGACGTACAAATTAACCAGCGAATCAGATCCGATCCGTCAAATTGCGGGGTCCGTCAGCATCGTCGAGCGATTATGGAAATGGTGGATCCCGTGCACCGAATAAGAACAGGGCCTTCTTTCGAAACCCGGCATAAAATTAAAGGGCAAAAAGTAATCTCTGATCGTATGCGTACGAATTTGAGCGATGCGCGATCCTCGAGCCCCCCCGCCCCATAAAAATAGGGGGTGCCAATTGTTCGCGACGTACCTGCGAGGGCAACAAGTATTATAAAAACGGCGCGTATATGTGCGATGTATAAATCGACGTGGATCCAGGTCGGGCGCATTGTGCCGACGCTTTGTTCGCACGTTGACCGAGTCCCAGGGTGCTTGGCTTGGTTGCCATACTCCGATTCTAACTTTGAAATGATTTTAGCTGGGAGCGAAGGGCGAAGATTTGGGACCGAGGGTCCCAGCCCTTAATCCGTCTTCGCTCACGAACGCGGTGAGCGCGTAACGGTTCCATTGTAATTTTCGCGTTCGTTGCGTGGGAGGAATTCGAATCTCTCCTGCAATTCGTGATTTTTTTTTACACCGTTGCGGTACGACAGTGTGGAAATTTGAATCATTTTCAGCTTGAATATCGAAGGGTTAGAGAGGGTTTGGAAAGTTCGTTCTCAGCGTGAACCGATTTCAGTGTTTTGGAACGAGATTTTTTTTTTTTTTTTTAGACACCCGTTAGACTTCTCTGATCCAGTTCCCGGTCTCATCCCCCTCGAAGAGCGAGCAGGTAGAAATACGTTGAATGATACTGGGCCTAGTCGAGACAGAGAGAGAGAGAGAGAGGCTGAAAGGATGGGATAAAAAAGATCCTGCCCCAAATATCGTTGATTGAAGGGAGCCCGGGATCCGGGGCTAGGAAAACTGGTACCCGCGGGTAAGATCCATGCGAGAGACTTTGAAATCGACGCAGGTAGAACCGTTATAGTTTAACCGGGACAATGCCGGGCGCCCCGTATAATAACAATATAAATTTAGGTTACCGGGGGCAGCAGCAACAACAACGCTGGATTTCAAAATTGGAGTGCACAGTGTTTCTGAAACGTGCAAGAAAGCGGGGAATCGTTTAAAAAACATTACGCGACTGGAAGCGACCATCAGTGCACAAATATAGAGTGATCGGAAAATAGAAGAAAATTCATCGAATAGAATTTCAACACGTAGAAAATGGGAGTGAATAAAGGTAAAAAATTAGAAGGATCACACGAGAGAGCGAAACGTCAAAATATCGAAATTTTAAATAGTCAAATATCGAGTTCATATCATTTCAAAACACAGAGGCAAATTATACAAAATACAAATTATAGAAAGCTCAATACGTATATGTCAGGTAATCGTCAGGCTTAACAAAAATATACCAAGACGCTTAAAAATGTAGAATCGACAAAAAACCTAACGAGTTTATATTTTGGCTTTTAATATTTCACCCCTCCGCACTTGAACTTTTCCATACTTCAACTATCTACGTTTTAACAAGTAACGAAATAAATTTTCCCGTCTTTGAAAATTAAATAATCTGACTCTTTCATTTTCTTATCCCTCAAAACATTTCTAACCCCAAACCGCTTTACCACGCACCAGACAGGGAAAAGGTTCTCGAAAAATATCCATTAACGGAGGTCGGAAGTGGCGGAAAGTCGATCCTGATGTCCCGTTGGCAAACCAAGGTCAGAAACCAGAATACAGGAAAATTGGAAGAGGCGGGGGGAGGGGGCGGAGGGAGGGGGAATTTTCGTGGTCAACAGGGTACAGATTCGTCCGACTCCCGATTCGTCTGGTGGTTTTTTTTTTTTTTTCTTTTGTCTTTAGGGGAGGTTCTCGTCGCAGCGTCGAATGGTCGGACCGCATCGAGCGGCTTAATTGATGTGACAATATTTATCATGTGAAAATAAAATGAAGGGACCTTCTTCGTTACCTGCAGCGAAAAATTTATTTAGGACAATACCCCGCGGTAGCTTATGCGGCGTTTCGGTAAGTAGCCGAGAGGCTACGCATCGATGGTTGCGCTACCTGATATATTAACACATACATACATACGTACGGTCACATTGTCAAGAGTAAAATTTACCCAAATTCACTTTACAAACCGCGGGTCCTGGGACCTGGTCCGATATCGGGATGCCTCGTACCTACAATTCCTTGGTAAATGAAAAAGGTCTTCCTTGGCTTCCGGCAAAAGCTCCACGGTATTAATTAGGTCGACGATAATTTTCGATTGATTCAAGATGGAATTATAATATCTTACTTTCGTTTATCCTTCTTCCTTTTTCAACTTGACTATTAGTGACGTTGCGCGTAGTGCCCATTAGAAAAGTTATCTGTATCTTCATAGTTCGGCCGGGCGATGATCGGGTCGAGAGGTTCCGAGAGAGCCTTTATGGTAGCCGCCCGGGCGGCTTTATTAATATAATTAACTTATAATTAGTATCTTCAAAGGGCTGGGTAGTCTGCTGGACCGAGTTTTCCATCTCTCTCTTTTCACTCCCTGCCTACCTCGGAGTCCGGTCACTCCCGCATTTCTTCTTTGGTTCCTGTTCACTCTCACCGATGAGCAGCTACCTGTCTTGGACGCTGACGGATTGCTCGTGGAAATTGGTCTCAAGCTTCCCCCTTTTCATACACGTACGAGGAGAATTTCTCCCAGCGCGAATTTCCCGAGTCCCTCTGCAGGCCCCGTTCCTGCAGGTAGTTATAAAAAACGCATTGCGGGGCATGACGCAGGGCGAGGAACGTGGAATGGGTTTATTAAAAGCGTAGACTCTAGACGATCGCTGGCATCAGGTATAACACACGTTTGTGTAACCTTTATCGCGTACGGGTTCCGACGGTCATATATTTCGTGTAGGGTTACCAATTATTATTTTTTGTCCCTAAAAGGGACCAGGTAGTACATAACTCATTTCGAAGCAACGCGGGGTTTTTCGGCTCGCTTCTGGAATTTTTATTAATCAAGATTTATCGCACGAGAATATGTACACACACACACACACATATATATATATATATATGCATGTATACGTTGCTGCTGCTGTTACCGTCGCTGTTGTCTCTTGTACAGCACGACGTAGGTACGAGTCAAATAAATTATCGTAAAGTTGTTGCGCATAGCGTAATTTTATACCGATTCCACCCATCCACGAAGGCTTTCGTTAACGATTCGAGTTACGTGAGTGGAGTTCATTCTCGTCTTCTCTCAACGTTGATCTTTCGCAAATTTATCTACATAAATCTAATTTTCCTTTCGTCGTAGAAACACGAACGGTAGAAAATCGCTGAGCGTCTACCAAAAACATTCGAGAAGAACGAACGTTGGTTAATTGAGAGGGGTAGATAGGTGTAGGATGAATGGGGGGTGGGGGCCTTATAGACACGCAGCAGGTTACTTGATACTTTTCCTCAATTGTTCAGCTACCAAAATATCATTGAGGTTACATAACTGGCTGACTCCTCACCGAAGCAAGCTGAACGAGTTCGAGTGCCGAGTGTCGAGTGTCGAGCCTGAAAGAAAAACATTTCTCAAGAGCCTTAGGCAAATGTTGTTTTAGTTGGCGATGAAAAAAAAAAAAAAAAAATACGAAGAATGAAAAGAAGGCGAGAGGGAATTTTAAAAAGGGACGAAAAATGAATCTTTCCGTCTATACGTCACGCTCTCGAAGCACGTGCGGCTCGTTCCGAACACTAAGTTTCATCAAGATATTCGTCAAGTCAAGTGACCACGTATCGACACAGGCAAACAAGTCCGTACAACTATTGGGTTGGGTTAGGTTCGGTAACGAGGTACAAGTTTCTCAACATTGAACCAGAAACGATCGTGGCCTCGATCAGCGGCAGATGTTTCACGTCGAGTGTTCGATGACGAGTGAATATTATACGTTCTCTTAACGCGTCACAGAGCTTTCATGTATAACCGCTATGGTCAAGTAATTTTTCATATTCGTGAGACATCGATTTTCACCTATTCTCTAAAGAAGAAAATGATAATAATAATAACAACAACAACAACAACAACAACAACAAAGTATACATATCAATAATTAATTGGGACTCTCCGGGAAACGCAACAAGTCCCCAAATAACGATCCATCTATAAGGAAGAAAAGGACATAAATTCCGACTAGCCTTGAGAGTTCTGAAACGTTAACCGGTCAGTTCGATTGCAGCTTTAATAATTCCGTCGACTTTCGAACGGGAATATCATCGATCGCGCTGACTCACCCTTGCAGGCGAGTAACGTGAATCACCCTGTATAACTCGGTATAGTAAAAGGTTATAACGAGGTGTGAGAATGATCGGCGGCGACGTCGAGGGTTACAATCAATCCTGATTACTCTTCTATCGCGTACAGGCAACTTGGAACCGCACCACCACGCGGTTCGTGAATCGTGATTCACTCTTTGGCGGAGTTTGTCAGATCAAAGCGCTCCGTCTCGTTTGCGCAGACGCCGAAGCGACTCGGGGCGTCCTTCTCGCGCGTCGCGCGCATCCAGGGCCCCTCGGCACGAGAGAATCGTGCAGGACACCCTCTGGGCCCAAAGCGAAACGTCGGGCGCACGAACAGACAATCGGGTACAGCTGCTCCCTTGCGGGGGCGCATCTGCCTCCTCCCCAAAGAAGGGTGGGGGGGGGGAGGTCGTTGAATCGAGATCCGAGGGCCCGGAGCGAGAGCTTGTTCGAAGGTGAGGTCCACCCCCGACTCCGTGGCGACCGATAGACAATGCCGGGAGTTTTGTTAATTGAAAATTTCAATCCCCGATAAAAGAAATTCCCCCTCGTCAGGGCTGGTCAGGCACCTTTTTGTCCCTTTCAAAAGAAAATCTTATACTTCGGCCTGTCCGCGGACACTTTCAAAGGTGCGAAGATCCTTTTCGCTCCTCTAAGAGCGCTGACACCTCTGAAGAAGGACACACTCGAAATCCCCGCCCTGAGAGATGAAGTACCTCTCCGGAAAAGGGTTGCGTCAACATTATATATACCTAACAATGAACGCGCTCAGGAGTAGGGAAAATTCGTCATACCTTGCCGAAATCATAACATTCGTTCCTACCGACGTTTCTACATTCCACGTTCTATTTTTCGACACGGTATGTCGAGGAATTTACGAAAATCGGTATTAATGCGCTGTGAGAATAACATCATGCCATCCCGTTATTACAGATTCGAAAACTAACTTGAATAACGATCTTCAAGATCTACGAAGACCGCAACAATTGCACAAGAATCTCGATTGACCGTCTCTCGGGAAGTTGGAAAGCTGCAACAAAGTTATACCGCGGTGGGTGGAGCGCACTTGACGACTTTGTACGCACAAGGGTAGGTACACAAAAGGCACGTCTTGCTGGCTTTCCTTCTTTTCCATTGTAATTCACTTTTGTCGTCGGTCAGCAGGGGCCAGAGTCCAGATTCCATTCTCGCAAAACGCCGCGGTCAAATTATAAGCTAAGAGGGAATTAGCGCAAGGTACTATTCCGTCGTCCATCCCGAGTTACGTGGCGTTGCGTCGCCGTTATGCGTCGTCCGTGGAGCAGCGTTGCGTTCAGGAAACTCGAGCACCCGTGAAATCGATTTCTGCCGATCGGATTTGCGATCGATGGCCCCGGCGGTCTCGGCTCGCTCCTAATCCGACCGTCTTAAAAACCCTCTCGAACCCCTCGTGAGACGCAAGACCTAAGACTTCCGGTTTTAATAAGATTTAGTGACCACCGTTTTCGGTCCAAGAATCTGCGGCTTGTTGCTCTCGCGTGTGACGACAAAGCCCGACGAAAATTAATCATCGAGCAAGAAGTAAAACGAAAATAGGGGTAGTTCCGAGTCCGCGGGGCAAAGGGGAATCCTACAATGCTTCGACGATGCGGCATTAACTCGGACTTTCCGCCGTTGAGTTCCCTCGACAAAGGTATACAAATTGCCACTTCTTCCATGCGAGACTCGAATCGGACTTGGAATAAAGCGACACGATCGTAAAATCGAGCTTCAACGCCGAATGGTGAACCCCCGCGTCTTTTTACAGACGTAGAAAATACTCCCAGGCGACGGGGATCTTATCGCGGTAGATGAATCCCGAGATAAAATGTTCCGTAGATGTGTTCTCTCCGTCTTGCCTCTGCGATTCGTTTCGAAGTTCAACAAAGTTCTCTTACACAATTTTCCTTTTCCAAACAAAACAATCCCGTGTACCCTGCGACCAAGAAGGAAAAGGATACCTTAAAAATTCCCCGTATCCGCTTTGTCGACGAAACGAGACGCCGTGTAGCCTCTTTAACCGTTTTCACATCGGATATTTCCGACGAAAATCGACGTGCGGAAAAAAAGAAGAAAAAGAAAAAAAAAAAATAAAGTAAAATAAAATTCACGCCGAATGAATGTAGAAAAATACTCACTTTTGCGGTAACCCGAGACCCAACCCTTTTTCTGTATCGTTAGGTATCCCTCCCCATTGATCCTTGCACGCTGCCTCGAGAAACCCGAACACTCAGGGTCAATAGTCTCCTCGTATATCCTCTCGAAATTTTCCCGGAACTCAACCCTTTTTACTCCCCCAAGATTTTCTGAACCCGTTGTTGCGCAGCCAACGCGGAATAAAATCTCGTCCAGCCGAAATAAGGATGCTGGACAAAGAAAGCCGCGATGACGACGGAAGAAGAGGAAAATTCGGAGTATAAACTGTAATGAACATGCAATGTTTTTCCTGCAAAAAGACCGTATCAACAACTGCGATTAGATAATCGAACGAGTATGCGTGTGTCAATTAAATTTGGGCTACCACGCATCGTCGGGTCAAAGACCGGATGAAATTTATTTTGAATTTAGTCCGGTGATTATTAGTCGTAACGAAAATATCGGTCGTGGCACCTGCTGCAAGCACTTGAGCTTAATCGCTTTGTAGAGAAGTGTGCGTAGCCACGAACCTACAGGGTAGAAGAATTTCTTAATTCGCCGCTCTAATTGCACTTAAGCTGGTTACGAAGTTTATTTTTCATGTAGGTACACCTTTCTCACTCGGCCATCTCTCTCGCACTTTCTTCGCGCCGATGAGAAGACGAGAAGTTGGTTAGGTGGCCGAATTTCTACGCCGAACGTCTTACGTACCCACCGCGCTTATTGCACCCTTCAATTATGAATTTCAGGGACTTTTAAAAACCCGTCGTAAAAACGCCGCTGCCTCTCAATAATTGTTTAATTACTCGCTTTTTAGTCACATTCGAAGGACTCGTTCGAGACAACGCGCCGCTCTTCTTCTACCCCTGCAGCTCGAGAACTGCCTTGTCACCTAACAATTAGTCGATCATATCTGCTCCCGAGCGGCGAGGCCTGATCGTGCGCCACGGTGAAAACAATCACCAGAGTGAAAAGTAAAAAAAAGAAAAAAAAAAAAAAAACGAATGAAATATAAAGCTAGAGAATAGTGCTTGGAAAAAAGAAAAAAAGAAAAATAAAAATTATTCCTGTAAAAAAGAGAAAAAGTAACAAAAACCGAGATTGCGAAGGATAGCTGATCAAAAACCGCGAGAGCAGCAAAAACCCTCGTTATCGATAAATTTCTTTTCTCTTTTCTCGCTCCTTGTTAAAACGCGTCGTAATTACTATCCGCGCATTTTATACTCGAGTTGCCGTATTTGTTTTTCACAAGACGGAGGACTGGAAGAAATAGTGTCGGATAAAGATTTGGGGATGAGTGAAAAAATTTTCGCTTACTCGGTACGGCGTTGGAATTAGAGGGTAGAGCGGCTGAAAAACAAGGCTTGTATTTATTTACCTTGGTAAATATATTTTTTCGCGTCTCGTGCCCGCCAGTCCAGCTCGCTCCTTTCGTCTTTCGGATGCCGGATTTGAGTTGGAGAGCAAGAGCGCGTGCGCCCGCGGTGTGTAACCAGCGTCGATCCGAGGCACCTGTATTTTTTTCACATACACCTGCTCCTACGGTTTCTACCGGACCAGCAGAGTCGAGCTGCAGCGTCTTTAATGCTTCAGGATGCGAGACGCGAGACGCCGAGGCGAGGCGGCCTCTCAAATAATCCCCGTCCTCTCCTCTCTCTTTTCTCACTTCTTACTCCGCACGAAATCCGTCCATCAACTTCGTCATTATTACCCCTCGAACGCGTGCCTCGAATCCCGTCCGTATTATACATATACACGTTCAATTATCTCAGTTTTCTTCATCGATTTTGGTAATTGCCGAGGTATACGAAATGAAGAGCTTGGTTAAACCTTTCCGGTAGCACGTTATTGTACCGAGTCAACTTTTAGTACCGGATAGTATTCCATGGTTTTCGGGGTCGCTGATTACGAATTTGAGAACAGATTTTCAAAATTTAAGATGGTGGACCCAACATGGTGGTCCGAAATTTCAAATTTCATCGAATACGGTCAAAAAACTCTGTGCAGGAGTTTTCGGGGTCGCTGATTCGATTCGCCATACTGAATTTTCAGAATCTAATTTCAGGTTCGTAATCAGTGACTCCAAAAACCTCTGCACCCAATTTTTCCACCAGATTCGATCTAATTTGAAATTTTCGTCCACCTTAGTGGATACGCCATCTTGAATTTTTAAAATTCGATTTTATATTCGTAATCAGCAACCCCTAAAGCATACAATTGATGTCAAACATGTATACGTGTAGAAGGGTAAGTTTCTCGGAAATGAATTGTTTCTTCAATTTTCACGATTCTTGTCAATCAATCTGTTTCTAACAATAATGATTTACATTATACAGCAACAGTAACTCTCGAATATTGAGAACCTATTAGTATACTATCAGAAATAGAAAAACACCGCAAAGAAACATGTTGAAAAGTTCTCTAAATATACAAAAAATGGATATAAAATAGGTGGTAAAAATAATTACTTATTATTTGATAGAAAAAATGTTGATTTGATAAAGCGCCGATCGATCGATTGACCGAAGAAACGGTCGAGTAATCGGGGAAACAATGCATCAAAATTTGAATTACTCCGCGCCCTTACAACGCTGAGAACGGAATTTCAATAAAACTTATACGTACCCATTATTATATCTACAAAGTTAATTTTCTTAACATGCGTACATGTTTTATTCTCCACAATATTTCTCTTTGGATGAAAATTGACTTCAGTTTTGATCGTTCCATAGCAAAAAGCTGTTTTCAATCGAATTAAACCTATTTACACCTGTCACCGAATATTCATTCGAGTACCGTTTTCTTCGCGTTTTTGATCCCTCATCCCGATTTCACCTCATCGAAACCCCGTTGCTCCAATATTTTCCAGTCGTAGTTTACGGCGGACCGATTTTCGGATCCTTAAAGCTCGGCAGGATCGCGCGTGCCGGACACACTTTTAGGGTCTTAAAGTGTCGGGGTCAGAAAACGCCGGTTAAAACGCCCATCGAACGAACGGACGGTAGAGCATTATAGAGGCTGTAGGAAGTGCCAATTATGGGGTGTCCGGCCGCTGACCGGAGATCATAGAACATCTGTTCTCGAAGCTTAGAGGCGCAAACCGACACCCGCAAGCCCGTTCCGCAGCTCGTCGGCAAAATATTATACGGTGATGACCCGGAGCCCCTCGGCGAAGCCGCGAGATTCGCTCGCCACTTTTATCTCCTGCTCGTCCCTTTTTAAAACTCAATTTTTGTTTGTTTCTCAGGCCGACTTTTACGCACCATACATAAGCACGCGTTATAGCCGAAACCCGGCCATAGACAACATCGGCTCGAACGGCAGCTGCGCTAGTCTCGCGGACCCAATTTAATCCGAATATATTAACATCCCTATGTGTTGGTCTATATATGATGCCCTCACGTGTGCGACGGGATTTTCAGATCGACTCGTGCTCGATCCCTCGCCGCGTCGCTTTTTCCTCCGATCATTCAATTTTTCTGTTATTTAATATCGTTGTATGGGCCTGACTCGTATGGCTAACATTTTTTGCCGCATAAAGGAGCAACATTCCTCGACGATCGATCGGATTCGCCTCGTTTCAGTAACGTGTATTTATGCGATCTTTGAAAAACGGCAGGCTCGACATTTCCATTCGTATCGCAAACGTAGACCGCGTTCTTCTTTTGCGAGACATCGAATAATATCTGGCCTAAACTGATGAACAGAATCAGTATCCAAACAAGTGTTCATGTTTGGTTTAAAAGAAACTCTACCGAGTAGCCGATATTCCTAGGACAATACATGAAAAGTATAAAGAATTGAAAATATCCCCTCGGCGAGATTTTTCCAAACATAAAAACGAAATCCTTCGACAATTCGTCCCTCGGCCAACGAGAAAGAAGGCCGTTCGTTTCACCGAAAACCTGCCTGCGATCACATTCATAGAACGCGTGGCAAACGGCCAGCTGAACACACGTTATCCAGTTTATCCCGTCCGGGTTTTTCAATCGCTGGATCCTTATCGGCGGGCGATCTTCCTCGTTAGCTGGCAAAGTGTGACTCTCGGAGTGCTAGGATCTAGGACTGAGGACGAGGGTCGCGGCTTGGAGGAAGATTAGCGGAGGCTAGTTGCATCAGTTGCAGCGATACGCGGGACCAGGAAACCCTTTTGCAAGGGGTCCGAGACCCGATGCGCGCCGATATCCTGCGGGGATATCTCGCAGGGATCCTGAGAGAACGAGTCGCAGGAGTCGCCCCCTTTTATCGCCCCTCGAAGGAAATTTTCGAAAAATTTTTCGAATTTTTCTAACCATCGTTTCGAGAACCGCAGCAAGCTTTGATCTCAGGACTCGTCGGTTGCGTGTCCGAGGGTGATTTGTGCCCGGGTATACAAAGTCAACCCGGAATCGAGAATAGTCGAAATGACGGGTCGAAGTTTCCCACAGTATGCGGGGTGGACTCCCGATCTACTTGTTTCTCAAAATCGAAAGAATTTCAATTCACCGGCAATAAAACCGCACGGTTCACCCTGGACCGCGGTATTTTATACGAGAATAGACGCGCCACACTCGCTCTTTGTGCTACCGATTTATTTATTTTTTACCAGCTTCCTGTTGGGCGAGAAGAGCCAGAAAAATAGAGAGACAAAAAGAGTTTCAAACGACGCGGATCTCTGCTCATATTCTCCCGGTATTTATCAACGTCTGCAGGATACGAATCAAGGGGGAGTTTCATTTACAATACAAAGCTGCCGTCCGGTGCACTTCGGTGCTTCGGTGTGTGGCTTGATGCGTTATATGCATGTGTGCGTGTTTAGGTACCGCGGATTTACGCCGAGACACACACGGGACGAAACGTTGAATCGATGCCAAATTTTCGATCTAGATTTGACGCTTTTTTTTCTTTTGCGATTTCTTTCTCATCTTTATTTTCACACTTTGGAAATCGCAACCAATAATTTTTACCAGGATTGCAAGGAATTGATTTGATTATGCAAAAGTTCAATTCCAAGCCAACTTCAATCATCGTTTATACAGCTTTCCTGTATATAATCTCAGTAACGAAATTATAAATCTAACTAAGGTTTAAAAAAATTGATATAATCGTATCGCAAGCTTTGTGAAACGTCGTATTCACTGATCGTTATTCGTTCTCCTTACGTCGATGCAATTGTGAAAGAGAAAAAGAATTTGCGTATAATTTCTATCGAAAGGTAATTAGCTCCGACTTAAAGCTCAGAGAATCCGTATAAATTTACAGCCGTTCGCATAATTAGACACGGAGTATAAATCTGTCAAGTCCGTATACGCAAGCCATCGTGTATACTACATAGTTTCAGCCACGTGACATCGGCGGAGTTCGCCCACACGGGAGTACTCGGAACTCGATTTCCATTGAGTGAAACGTCGATCGGTTGGCCAGACTCGATCACGAATAGGGCAGGAAAGATTTAATCAGAGACAATCGAGAGATATTCGGTTTAAAAGACAATCGACTCGCCTCCTACCGAGCGTCTTAATTAGTGGAACTTAATCCGGAGTCTCCGCGCGGCGACAACGATCGATATTCTCCCTTTCTTCTTCCCTCGAGAAACCCGAGTCCAAGTTACGTGTGGGTGAAACGAATAGTAATAAAAGAGAAAATACGAAAAATTCTGAAAAATTTCCAACTCCGTTAATTGGAGATTCGAGGTAATGAGTCTGAAAGAAATGAGTTAATAAGACCGTTCGATTTTCAGAGAGAAGATCGTGCCCGTGGAGTGATTACATTTTTTTTTTTCGAAACCCTAGATCTATGCAGACGCGAGGAGCGCGAGGGCGAGAGATAATCGAGCGAGAAATGACGTCGTTTCAAAGTAGCGATAATCTCTGTTTCAGCCCCGAACTTTTTTCCAAGTTAATTGGGAATGATGGGCATCAATCTCGGATCGAATAAGTACGTGTATACATATAGCATAGAATACGCGGCCTAGGTGATCGCTTAATTATATCTCGTGATCTGAAAAATGAGCGTTCTTACAGGATTTCTTCTTCTCGGGACTCACGGAGGCGTATCGCACGTATGGTTGAACGTTTTCTTCTCCCCTCGGTTATTCGTTTGATTTTTATTTCTTGTCCCTCATTCGCTCGCCTCGGTATTTTCATAATTTATTCATTTTTCTTCTCCGTTTTTCCCTCTCTCTGTCTTTCTGCGTCTCTCGCCAGTTCAGCAATTTCAATCTTCGCCACCTTCTTTTCGTCGTCTCGAGAACATCCTCGTCCTTCGGCCTCTCCGCTGCCCGATCCTTAAAGTAACGAATCAGGCTGAAAGTCGGCTCGAGTTACGCGTAGCGTCGCGGCGTCCGTCCTTTCAACTCGGCGATAATCAGCACCCGGCGAGTTCTTAGAGTACGCATACCTTAGTTTCCGCGCGAACGTTTATGCATATCGTCCCTTGAATATCTCGAGAAGTTGTCAGCGCCGCTGAGCCGCGGACTTTCGAGAGGATCGAGGCTAATCACTCCGTTTTCTCGTTTTAAGCAGGACTACTCGAGGCATTAGGTATGTATCAACGTACCTAAGTGTTCTGGGAATTTTATTTTCAATCAAACCTGAGACGATAAATCGGTCTCGCAATAGTCGGAAAAAATCGTGGAATAACAATCGATCCAGCGTCTAGCAGGACGAATCGAATAGATTACAACCTCCTTATAAATACCCGTTTTATAGTTACGGGCCGTGGAAGAATCGAAAATTCGAAAACGGCGTCGCGTCACGGCGTCTTTGCCGCTGGCAGAGGCGAGTGCCGTAGAGTATAGATCAAGGAGAAACCGGGGCCATTGTTTTCGGATAACTTTTTGGTAGACCCTCGTTCAAAAATTGGGTCGCGCCAATGATCGCGGAGCTAAAAGCGGGGCGCTATAAAGAACCGGGACGAATCTCGGATGGTTAACTAAACAAACTATGAGACTGCGTTTAAAGCGAGCAACGGAATGTCAGGAGAGGGAGAGTACCGATCGAAAAAGTGATCCAGCCCCGTAGGACGCTCCTGGTGCACCCAATTTCGAGATGACCGAACCTCTTCCTCCGGGTGCCCGAATACTCGGCGGAATCCATTCAAGGGGCGATTTTTCACGGACCCGAAAATCGGTGTATGTTGTGTATATACCGGTCCTCGGATTGATCGGAAAGACCGAGGGATATTTTTCCCCACCTTTGTCGATTCTCTTCGGGGGTGGTTAACGATTTTTAATCGGGTTCTCGACGTTTTCTTTTATCGCATACCCTCTTCTTCTTCTTCCTTTTCTTCTTATTTTCACTTCCTTTTCTACCTTCCTCGTCGCATTCAAACTTTCTTTCAGGACCACGTGAGGCTCCATTATGAACCGATCTCTGCGCGAGGGATGGCCATTCATCACTTTCAAGGGGGTGGGATTTTTTCCCCCCTTCTGACCACTCCCATCATGCTCTCTGGCCGGCGGTAATAACGTGTTTAATAACACCGATACATTCAAAGATCTCGATTTTCAACCGTTTTCAGAATACGCCGCACGCGTCTATATCTTATTGGGTATAGCAAAGTGTGTTCGCATTTTACAGTTTTCTCTCTTTTCACTGCACGCTTCCGCGCGTCAAACCGGCAGCATCCTAACGATCTCCCGCCACTCCCATGACAGGAACGGGGGGAAAAAAAAATTCACCGATTCCTTCCGCCGCGGACGTCAGAGGCGTTTCGTAACACGCGTAGACGGGGGTGTTAATCTCAAGCTGGGATAATTAGGCGGCCGGAAAGCGAAGATAATCGATTTTTCGTACTGTATGCACATTGTCAGAAATTTGAAAAAAAATTTTCCAACATCATTTTTCCAACGCCAAAAACTCGAGGCGAGTAAGGAAGCCAAGGGAGAAATCCACCCACTCAAACCGGACAAAAATACCAACGTAGAAGATTTTGGTCGAAAGCGTTCTGCCGAGTACAAACGCGAACAATCGAGAACAGCCTTTTCGCAGTTTTCTAGGCAAACATTCAGCAACAGGGCTTCGATTTTCGCCAAGTTTGCGGTAAGTCTGCGCATTGAGCTGGAAAGGGCGCCACCCCCGCCTGAAGTTTTTCCAGTGATCATTTCGTGTAGCTTCTGCTATTGTTGGTCGTAAATCGCGGTGATAATTCTTACGGAAGAGGATTAAATTAACTCGGATCAGCAAACGGTGGTATACGAAAAGGCTGAAAAGGGGCGCTGTTTCGAGTTGTTAATTTCTCGTAATAGGTATAAGTAGGTACGTACCGACCTAAGTCGAGATTATAACTACCCTTTGAAACCTATAGCCCACTAATCTAGTTTTAATAGTCGGCAAGAGCTGGCTTGTAACCTGGCGACGAAACGGGGATACTGGACACCTCGGATATATTATTCCTGTGGAGTAAGTTGGACGGCTAATCTGGGACGCGCGACAACGTCCAAGGAATTTGGGATAGCTCGGCACTAAGAAAAACTACGGGGTATTTCCAAAGAGCGGAAACATTAATTTTCAACCACCAAAAGACTGCAGTTTCCCCAATAATGGTGCAGGCTTCGGTCATCGTTGTATCCATGAATGCCGCCTGCCGATCCATGGATTTTTCCTTACATTCGTCGTGTACTTATTATACCTATACAGTGCGTATTTGTAGTGCGCCAATTTCGATCTTCTCCTTCTCTCTCGCTCCGTTACTCCGTTTCGTGCTTGTGTACAGATCAACCAAAACTTTCAAATAGAACTCGTTATTTCTACACCCGCGGCATTGTCCCTATTCTAGCCATAAGAATTCAGTTTTCAAATACATCGACACGCAATTGCTGCAAACATCCTGGATTCATCGGTATCAAGGAAGAGCGCAGTAGAAAAACCGACCAAGTAAATTCCGCTGCGACACACCGTGTCTCTTCCCGAATGTTCTATATCCGGTGTATTTCAGCCGCGAGAATCATCGACGCGCGTCTTTGAAGTTTAGGATCGACGAGAAATAGTAAGGAGTAAGGATAAAATCCAAGGGATGCGAAGGAGAGCGGCGACGCGGCGAAGGGCGAATTAACATCTCAGGAATTACGGAATGCCCTCGGGTTCCTGTCGGAATTCTCATTCTTATTCCCTCGCGTCTGATCCTCCGCATCCCTCAAGTCCGAGTCAAGGGATATCCGAACTGATGCGGCGAGATCCTCCGGGACGAAGTTTCGTTCGACTGCGAGCATCTCCCTCCCTTCCTCTCGCCCTCTTCTCGTCCTACGCACAAAGGAGGAAGGAACCCCTGCGCCTCATGCTCCTCCGAGTCCTGCGGCACTAAATCAAGTTTCGTTTCGTTTCGTTTCGTTTCGTATCGTTTCGTTCACGTCCGCGTACCTGCGGCGGTACACGCGTGCACGCGTACATGCGAGGACCAGCAGGACAAACAGGATCGGGACGAAGCGGCGTGGAGAGGCGGTGAAGGGAGGAGGAAGAGGAGGAGGAGGAGGAGGAGGAGGGGGAGGGGGAGGGAGCGCGTGGACAGGCGAAAAGGACCCATAATGCATCTCGAGCCATTGATCCCGAGCGCTGCTGCTGCTGCTGCTGCTGCTCCTGCCGCCGCTACGTTGCACGCTTGCCTTCTTCTCTTGGCCTCTGTCACTTCATTTCCATCCCTTCCTTGCTCGCTTTGTACTCGCCGCTTCGCTTTCCTCCTCGGCAGAGCTACAACTCTGCATCTCTGTAATATAGCGGCTCCGATCAGCGACGGCCGTATAACAAACTGTGTCCTGAATCCTTATCCTGTTACGCTTGCCTGTGCGAAAATCGCGAGAAAACGGTTTTTTCGCATTTTTCGACGATCGACGCCGCCAAATTTGGTTTAAATATATTACATCGCGGTTTTTATGGATTTCAGGGATGAAAAATAATCTACACGATTTCATATTGCTTATGTACAAGTGTTTCGATATTCTTAATTTCCACTTTCGTCACGACTAAGGATATTAATGTTCTCCGTAATCACAGTTTATTACCGCGTATATTTTTTACATTCGAAATACTCCTCCGTACTCAACGTCTACGAAACTGCTATAGAAAGTTTGTAAAATCTTTGGAAATTCAAGTTATAATTCGACTCAAAGAACATAACTGTGGAAATATTTGTGAAAGTCTCCAGTACGACGTCAAATACCCATCGATCTGTATTTTATATTACATACTTCTGCTATAAATCGAGATGAATGTGTTGTGATAAAGTTTAAATCATGCTTCAAAATTCACACAACAAAATCTGGAAAACCGGAACTTGATCATCGTGCGAATTCATTGATCACGTGATAAAAATCGCGCAGATAAGATCGAAAACATCGTAGATTCGAAACATCGAGGGTGAGAATGAATTCGATTCAAACCATCGAATAATTGATAATCGACGTGATGAGACGGGGTGACGTTGAGAAGATACCAAGGGGCAGGTTACGGACAGGTACAAGGAAGTGGTCGACGAGTGGAGCACTCGGGGTCCGAAGGATGTGCTCGCAGGTACCGCAGGAGTTGCACAAGTGAACGATGTACAAGGTATACCCACGTCTTGACGATACGATACGACGCGATAGGATAGGGATACATGTATAATACGAAACGTAGGTCGGTTGGTTGTGTTTCGCTTCCCCGGTTCCCAGGCTCTCTCGCGGCCGTAAGCTCGCGCGATCGTATCTCAGGGAGGATTTATTGTTTGGTAAATCATTTAGTCCCTGCCAAGCTGCCGCGGGGCCCGATTCCCGGTCCTGCCCGGCAGTCCTCGGACCGCAGGATTACCAACTTGACCGCAACGCTTGCGCTTGCCTTTATTTTTCACTCGACATTTCCCCCCTCCTGAATCCCCTTACTTTTCCACCCCCCTTCCCAGCGCCCCTCACACTCCCTTGGTACGCCCGCGTATCGTATTCTCTTATTCAATTCGTACAGACCTACGCATTCCCGGCTCGAACTGCACTCAGGCCCCAGAGCCAAACCGCCTACGTATAATTCGCAGCGCGGAATCGGGCGAATCGTGGGCGTGTATATACACATATGCGCGCGCGAAGCGAGAGAGGATACCTCCTGCCCTCTCGAACCAGTCTCTGTGAGACGCTATCTCACCCGTGCTTCGGACATGCGCTCGGGATATGTTCGAGGGAAGTGGGTTGGCTAAATAATTAATAATCCCTTCCTCGACGCGCCGGCTCTGTGTAAGGTAGGTGCGCATGTTCCTCCGCGAGTACGATGCGCGCGGGCGAACCGCGCACTGCGCATTCGGCGCCACGCATCTGGATTATCATCGTCCTGCGCACATCTATGCGCATTAACTTGTTACATGACTGTAGCGTGGATGGTCAGGGTCCTTGCACCGCACCGCGTGCACTTGCTCACGGATTATAGTGGCTGATCGTTTTACTAACGCTACCGTACGCGATGATCCTTTTCTTTCGGTTTCATTCCTCATATTTCGTAGATACGCAACGCTGCAGGCGAAGAAGATTTTCGTTTCGAAGCAAATCTCTAAATACACTTGGGGTTATCAGAGAAATTTTTTTTTTCAATCCAGCCAATTCGTCAATTGTGAAATTTTTTATAAAAAAGCTTGTAATAATTCGAAAACGTTCAGTTCTGTGCGTCGAAAAAATTTTCCCCTATCGAGCCCAATCGGGTCTTAATAGTAGGTATGAACATATTCTACATGCGTATAAAGCAGAAGAATCAGAAATAACTGAGTGATGTTTCTTTTTCTTTTTTCCTTTTGTATGGTTGATCAAACGATCATTGAAGCAAGTGCAGTATGTTAAATCGTCAACAATATATATAGATAACTACGCAATCAATGCAATTAAATGGCTTGTAGCACCAGCAGCTGTGTTACTTGGACAGAAAGAAAGAAACATTATACGACCTGATTACATTCTATTCCTGCGCTTTCTGCTTCTTATATAAAATTTGCATTTGATTTTAGCCTGTTTAATATTGCCATTTGTCGATAACAATCTACGTCTTTGCAATATCGTGAAATTGAATATTTATCGATACCGAAATGATAACGAAAATAAAAAGAGTATTTCTTTGAATTAGTAGAAAGTAGTCTTTTGAATAAAAATAGCCAACGTAGAGTGAAATCGATCGAAACATTTGATACATTTGCGAACATCTTCGAATCTAAGCTTTCGTCTAAAATTCCATTAGCTATATTCCGTCTGTTACGATCCTTAAGTTCCACGTGCCAGGCTAGTCGACCGAACAGGATCTGAACAAGAATTAGCAACCAAACGTTCCAATGTTCATTCGAATAAGTTGGTGAAGTCCATAAATGTAAATTTGTTGAAATACCTTGAATTACGAGGATAAAACTAAACAGCGTTATTCAATTTTCGAAAAATTTAAAAACGTTTGGCCGCTACCTCTGGCTACTAGCTTCAGGTTCATTCCGGCGCACCTGTACTCCGAAACCCGAGAGCGCGGTGCCCTGAAGATTCGTATTTGATTTTTTCGTCTCCTCCACCTCGTCCCTCCCCGCGGGCAAAGTCCTCTATTTTTCCATCCGTCCGATGCCCACCCTCCGCCCCTCTCCAACTCGGCCCTCCGCCTCCGAGACGCGTGCCCGTCGCGCGCTCCACCCTCTCACCCTCTCGCCTTCCGCCTTCCGCCCTTCGGCCGGCTTCGGTCTCTTCTTTCCTCGGCGACGGCACCGTCGGCCAAAGGATAATAAAGATTCGTTGGAGAAAACTTGATCGGTGGTCGGGCGGACGTCGTGATTCGGGGTTCCTCGGACGTGAGGGGCAGGAGCTCTCTTTTGTTTAGAACGGGGGACGATATCAAATTTCAAACGAACAAAACTCGGAGAACGCACTGTGCGCTGCGGGCCGAAGCACGCGTGTCCTTCCTGCACGCGACGCGATATCAACCCTGCACGATCCTTGCTACGGGAATTTCAACCGTTGGATGTCACTCGAGCTTTTTAGGATTCGGGGATGTGAGATTGTGGAGAGAGAGATTGAAAAACGGAAAGGTCGGGATATGGAATTTTTGAAAAAACGAGGACAGAATCTACTTTATAGGTACAATTTTGAAATGTTGAAAGTCGAAATATACGGTAAAGTTGAAAAAAAAAAATTGTAAAGCTTATGGTGGAAAAAATTCAAAATGTAGAATCGTCAGAATTCTGAGCTTGACTTTCTATGTATTATTAACATCGAAAATCTGATATTCTCACTTCACCATTTCCTGATCCTGCCACGTTTTTACCGCTCGACCGAGAAGATTTTTCTCTCCAACCTACAGCTCGATTGAAAATTAAATCTCGTAAAAAGAAATGGGTAGATATTCAAAAATACACGTGTTGGTATAAATATTTAAAAACCTTGAGTGATAAAATAAGATCTTGAGTTGCGTTTACAAGTACAGCACATACGGAAGAGAAATAAGACATGTAGATTGCCAAGGCGAGCTGATTATTACCCGACCAATAATCCCGACGCTAAGTGCGTCGATAATCAGGGCTGCAGGTAAAAAGAGCCGACCTGCACAGAGGTTTGAGCCAGTCACTTTGGCGGCGCGTTTATTTTCCATCCCGACTCGTTTCCCACCGAGAACTCGTCCAAGTGTCTCGATTATTTCCAACGCGTGTGGGTGAATGAAACGAGGCTCTTGCCCAGGTCACGTGCGTGTGGATCGACGCGGGGAATGATCTAGGAAAATAACAGGGCAAGGATCACACACACACACACACAGACACAAACGACGGATTTCTACCGGGTCGTTTGCATATGTTAAAACTGTCTTAATAGCCGCTGCTTATCGAGGCCGACTGTACGAGAGGCGATCAAATTTGTATTCATCTCAGAACGGTCGAATTGAGAGATGGGAAGAAAAGGAGAAGCGAGAGAGAGAGAGGGAGAGAGAGAAAGAGAGACGGAATAAGAAAAAGAAGACAAGAAAGTTGTAGAGAAACGTATATTAATACTGGAATACGATCAGCGCTGGCGAGATAAGAGTTTGCCTTTCTCTAAATATCCATCCTCACAAAACGTAGAAAAATTCAAAACAGATCGATAGAGATCTTTCAACGAAAACAAGAAGTTCGCGGTAAAAAAGTGAAAGGGATTGAGAGGAAGATTTGCGATAAGGGGTGAATGTTGCGACGTAATACGATTTAATTACCTCATAACCCCGTCTCGCCGCAGTTTCTTCAGTTTGTTAGAATAAAATTTGATATACGCTGTTGCGCTGTAAAAAAATTAGTTAAAAAAAAGGATCTTCATATCGCGCAACGTTCGAGAAATTCGTTATACATTATAACGATCAGCACAAGATATTCCTTCGTCTGTTTATTGTAGCTATCATTTTGACATGTATTTTTATTACGCAAAAAGAACGCGGCAACACTTTTTATCTGGTACTTCATATTCTGCTTTATATTCCAGTAACTTTGCATACGAGGATCAGAGGTAGCCAATTTCAATTTCTCTGCAGCTGCGTTTTTCGCCACAAAGTTGTTACGTCTTTGTCAGACGCAATATTTTTAACATTTTACTCACACTTCTGACAATTCTCTAAATGCAGGTGAAGAATGATCCACGTCCCGTTACCTGGACCATCGAAAGTAAAATAAAAAAAAAAAGTCGGTGTGAAAGAGGTCTGAATTTGAAGTTACAACCTCTCGCCAGATCGCATATTATATATATTCACTCACAAATTCCTCCCCCATAATTTGTTTGAAATATATTTTCGAAACGAAACCCTAAAATCACGGATACCTAACGGTATACCTGCTCTGCTATATAATATACCAAAGCTGGCTATCCAAACTAGCCGAGTTTCAGGGACGAATCAGAATTAGGGGCCCGTTTATCAGAAATTTTTAACCTTTTGTTTATTGATGGTTGAACGTGCAAGTAGCAAAATAAAAAATAAAATTACAAACAAACAAGCAGGTGTTGAAGACTGAGTAGAAATAATATTTTTATGACATATCTAAAATCCTGACGGACATGATAAGTTGCATTTTTTCGTAGGTAATACGTAAATGCAATTTCTTTTCGCTAAACGCACATTTTATCCCCAGTTAATAACATGAACAATTTCTACATAGTTTATAAATGATTTTCCGACAATTTTACTCATTTTGAGAGTCCAGTGATTAGATCATTTGAAAAATTTGTCAATCCTGAGGCCCCTGCGAGTTTGATTCGTCCCTGAAAATCGGTCAGTTCAGCCGGCCAGTAATTCAGCGTCACATTAATGCTACTAATGCTCCTCGGTATTGCTAAATTACAACAAATTAAATTGATATTAGGTGTGTGTAAAGTGTAACATATACATAGAGCGTTGTAATAGGCACTCAAGTGTCCCGATCCGAAACTCAGAATTCACGATCCGAGGGCCTATCGCCCCCGGGGAATCCGGAAAAAAAGGGCTCGCTGAAATGAAATGACATAGAATTTGGTGCTATCATTTCAAAACCGTACCGCAAAGTATACGCCGATTTGTTTCCCGTTCGAATGGTATATGCTGGGCTAGGAGAGACGTCTTGAGATAATTTGGTCAATATCGGAGCAGAGTAATTTAAAAATTAATACATATTATAGATTTCCAGAGAAATTTTCTACCGCAAGATTGATCCCCTCAAGGAATACAATATTTTTATTTTTACTATCATTCATTTTTACCGCGTTTGTTCCTTCTCTTGCAGATTCGTATTATACTTGTTTCGTGCAGTGTTCTTTTCTGAAAATTGCTTCTAATATTTCTCTCTTAACTGAGAGAGAAAAGCATATTGAGGAAAGAGAGAGTGAGAAGGAAAACTACAAATTTTTCGGTATAAATTGACAGAGGGTTATAGAAAAAATTTCGGAAGCAGACAAAGAATTTTTCTTTTTTTTTGTTCTTCCACCACTATTTCGCTCTACTTAGCCGTTGATTTTTCGTGCCGACAGAATACTTAGCACTGTTACACACGCAGCTGCAGTTTCGTCGGAGAACGGCAGCGTGCCGCGAAACCGCGATGCGAATTAGGAATTTATGAAACGATCTTTCGCCAATTTTTACGGTATATATACACACAAAGTTGTGTATATCGGGCAAAAAATAGGGAAGATACGAGCAAAAAATAATACGGCTACTTATAACCAACCGCACCGAAATTGATTCGTTCGTATATTTCTGCCGGCTTTTTAGCAGCTGCTTCTGCTCTTCCAACAGCGGGAACCCTGCGTTTCCGCTATAAGCATTTTAAATATGACGTTCGCTTTTCGAAGCGTAAACGAGAGCTGCCTTTCAGCTTCGTATTCGTGACGCTAATTGGAACGAGTCTGGCAAAAATCTACGCAGAGCCGATGTATTCGTTATACGAAGATTGAAACGTGTATGAGCGTATAAAGATTGGCAGGTTTGACGGCTCGAATTATTTTTTTTTTCTTCAACATTGAATGACATTAAAGATTTCCAGCAATTTTATAAAATCAAAGATTCAAACTAGCGGTAGTATAACTTTAAACTCTGTAAAGATATTAAGAAAAGTATGCTATATATTCTTGTTCTTCTAAATTTTTTTTCTGGCTTCCTGTTTTCTTCTTTTGCGTTGGTATAAGATAATCCATGTAAGGCAGAAGGTGGATGAGAAAAATGAGAGGAATATTAGAGGGAGGGAACATCAGCGTTCGGGGGGCAAAGCCGTTCTAAGAGAAACTGTGTATAATAAATTTGAGGGATCGCTTAATGAAGTCATTTGAAAATACGCCACCCAACGAAAACGAGATTCTATCGCCTCGGAGTTAATTGGATAAATCGTATTTCACGGAGCGTGCGGTCGACGCCAACGCCGACGTCGTCGATTATCCGTACTTCGGTGTCATGCCTCAGGGGGGTAAGAATGCGAAGGAGTATTAAAAAGAGGGTGATAGAAATCGGTGGAAGAATTATACTTCACACGTCGAGCGAAAGATGCGATAGCAGAACGACGAGATTATCAACCGTCTGGAAAAAGCGATCAACTACGTTCCTACATTGAGAATGTAAAACAATTTTTCCCACTGCCGCAGGGGAATTGTAAAAGGAAAAAAATCAAATCTAATCAAATTTGGCCCACGCCCGTAATGTCTTTTTTTTTTTTTTTTGTTTTTAATATTCCATTCACGTATGCACGTGAGGTCGACCCCCCGTGACATAATTCTTTTACTCGACGCACGGGGGGCTCGTGTAGATACGGAATAGTTATTTACTTGTTTCTTTTTTCTCCTCTCAATTTTGTAATATATATCTCCCCGTTGGAACGCCTCGTTTTTTTCAAACCTGGCCACCCCTTGACCAAACAACTACAAAAGCGGCTGATGCGCGGTGTAATATAACCGAGCAATAATGCGCCCCTTAAAAACGCTCGAACGACTCTCGACTATGCTGGACATGAAAGAGAAAATTATATCATTTGGGAATAGGTACCTACCTTAACCTAAGAGAACCGAGGTGGCGTGTGAGATGAACGTGAATGTGAAAACACAGAGTCACGATTCTTCCCCGAATCGAGTCTGAGCTTGAACGGAAGTCGTTACGGGATTATGGTATAAAAATTTTTTCAAATCTAGCCACAAACATGAGGAGATTTATGGCGAGAACATTAGATCCTCTTCTAGAAAAATTTCGGGATGAAACCGCAGATAGAGACGTTTACCTGTAAGATGATCGTTTAGATATCCTTTCTCTTCTCCCCGTTTTCTTTTTTTGCACGATTATAAAAAAAAAAAAAAACACCAAACCCAGGACGCAGGATGAGTGTCCAGGCGCGAGAGAAGTCGTACACCTGAAAGCTGATTGTAAGAGGGGCGAGTTGATGTTTATCAACGAAAAAACTAACCGCGAGGACAAGAATGATGGAGTATAAAAATGGAGAAATCAGGAAAGGAAGAGAAGGGTTGCGCTCACAAAGGACCTCCCCCCCCCCCCAAAAAAAAAAAAATCTCGTCACGCGACGGAGCGACGCCGCATCAGATATCCATTTAGCACTGTAGCATATCAAGAAATCTAGCGGCGAAAGAAGACGCATTCTCCCTTTATGTTCTGTGATTTTCCACTTTTCTCTTCTTTCTCATTTTACTTTTATTTTTTCCTTCACCCTTTATTTCCCACCCTTCGACCACTACGCGTCTCGCTTCCGCAGCTTACACGATCAGCTTGCGGACCGCGCGGCTCGTTTTCGCTCGTGCCCTTGTCCAAGCCTCTCCTTTTTTTTTCTCCCCGGCAACTAGCTCTTTTTATCCTCTTTCAGGCATCCTCTTTTTCATCTCCGGGGCCCCCGGTGTAATATTCGAACTTTGATAATAATTCCTCCCCCCCCCCCAACGCCACCTCCCCTTACCCTCCGTCCACCCTCTTTCCCCCCTTTCCTCGTCGCCGTCATCGGGTGCCGCGCTCGTTAGCCGATGCACCTGTACTGCAGTTCACCGTGCGGCCAGAGTTAAAGTTGCCCGCTTCTCCGACCGACTGAAATTTTTCATTTCGGCTCGGTTCCTCTCCATCTTTGTCTCCTCCCCCCGGCCCTTTTCACTACCGCCTTGTCCGGAATCTCCATCCCCCTCGTCTTCCCGGTTTAATTGCCACGTATTACTTTCCGATTTTTCATCCCACCCTCGACCCTTGCCGGCATCATCGTGCCTCTATCCTAGAAATAGAGCGCCGCCAGCACCCTTCCCTCGACAACGGCTTATACATCTCGTTTGTCCTCACAATCCACGAATTTTCCACTCGCTTATACACCGGCCGACGCGAATCGGTGTTGAAAAAAACAAAAAAAAAAAATAAGATGAAGATATTTCGACACACCTGCTGTCGAGAAGTGTTAATCAAGGAGTACAGTTTTTTATTCAAATTTTTTTACATATATTTTTCCAAACGTAGGGTAGTCGCGTTGACGGTGTTCGGAAGAAAATCTCAGAAATTTTAAAAACCTAGGAGGTAATCAGAAGCTTTCGATGATTGCGACAAGAGTCAAGAAAATGTCGGGAAATTTTGTCTGCTTGTGAAAATGAAATGAGTACGGCCCAATTTTTTTCAACTCTAATCAAAGCTCTTTTTTTTCTCTTGCCGCGGCATCAAAGTTTATTCAGCGCGATCAATTGAAGTAACGATTTTTTCGAAAACAACCAGACAATTATCATTTGAACTGCTCTGAAATCGTGAAATCGCATCGACGCCAAAAATGCAAGTGAGCAGCAGTTGGAACCGATCATTCATTAGTCCTGATCGGAGAAATCTTGGAATTTCATTCAGGGGTACCAAACAGGCAATTTCTTTTTATTCTGTTCGCTCTTCGTGAGTACTTTGTATACATTGACGAGGTCCGCCAATGCGACGATAACTGTAGCGTATGTGCGTCCGTGTGGATGCGTATGTGTAAATAACTACGCAAGGTGAATTTTTTCGCGTCGAAATAAATAATTGAACATTATTTCCAAAAGTGCGTGTGTGTGTGTGTCTGTGTGTGGAAAAAAGTGGCAATTCTGTATAAGATAATGAACCGATCATTGAAACGCGAAACTCGTAAAACTGGACCGTTCGTATTTTGAAAGTGTAATAAATATCGTTTCGGGTGCATCAGGAGCAGCGAACGAGGCGCGGCGAAGGCAGCCAAGGAGCTGCGGTAGAACGAAACGAAAGGAAGGAAACGAAACTGCTACGTTCGCGTTGGACGTGCAATGCACCTGCTGCCGGACTCTCTCAATCTCCCTTCCTCTTTTCTCCGCTCTCTCCTCTCTCCTCTTTCTCTCCTCTCCGCTGTCCCAAAATACACATCGAAAAGAACCCGGCGTCGCCTCCTCGGACGTAACGTAACGCAGCGCAACGCAACGCAAGGCAACGCACCGACACGCGTGCGCTGCGCTCAAGACGCACGCGCGTGAGTTGCGCAGCATGCGAAGCGAGGCGCGCGCCGGCGCGCGCGTCTCTTCTCCCACCCCGTTTCCCATACGCGTGCCATTCCTACGGATATATAAACCCGTACCTCCTGCTCCGTACACGCCTGAAGAGCGTCATTATGCACCGTCTACGTGCAAGCCGATGCGCCACGCGCACTTCACCAACACCAAACTGACCATCGCGGCACGACGTTGCATCTACTATCGACCTGAACCTCGTAGTGTTACGCATTTTACGGATTTATTTTTTACGCATTTGGTGCAAGACTTTGCATACTTGGTACTTCCATTCTCTGGCCAGATGAAGAAAATCGCGCTGCAAGAAATTAGTGTGACAGATATTTTCTGTCGGTGTCTCGTCGTTGCGAATATTATCAAACTTTCAAAGATCAAAAATTTTAATATGCCAATAAACTCTAGCCTGATGAGTGTTGTATACTAATTGATTGCATTGCATTTGAACCGTCAAGAAAAAAAAAACCCAATTTGGGTGTAAATTTGTATCCCCAACTCATGGATAATGCTAATTGCCCATAAGAAAAAAGTTGGGGGTACGAATTTACACCCAGGGTGGGGTTTTTTTCCGTGAAGGAAGTGGCAGAATTTAATAATGAATTTTTTGTTCTATCGAAATAGTTGTATTAAAAAATTTACTCTCTTTATTTCGGAATCGAATTTGTATTAGAAACATCCTACTTTCGGCTTGAAAATAAATATTTCCAGACAGATTGTTCACCAACGATTTATTCATATTTGAAAAATAGTAGAATACTTTCGTCACGAAGCTCAAAAAAGCTTAATGAGAGAAATTTTCTAAAATCATTTGCGCGATTGAATGAAAGAAACAATGTGATACAACTTTTTAAAATGGTTTGATACTTCAGTTATCAATAAAGAATGAAGATATTCTCCAAAATATTCTTCCGCTATGATAAATCTGTGATAAATCTAGGTCAAAAATATAAAATAAAACAAAAACAAATAACAATACTGCAACAATTGACACGAGTAGCTTTTAGTCCCGAAATAATGCAATGTATAAGAAAATGGAACGAATTTGAGACTGTCCCGAAATATTAACCAATTGTCTGTGAATGTCACCATTGGATATTCTCAAATTTGATGCAACCCGTTGCGACCACATACCGATCTTGTACAGCCAGTGAAAATATGTCCCAAGCATATGGAGAGAATTAATTTTCACACGTAATATTTTCCATTAAAGGAGGTCTTTAAACGTATCGTAAGAAAAACGAAGTGATTCCGAGGTATTTAACGAATGCAAGCCTGCACGCGTCCACACTCATGATGTATGCAGCGAACGCGAGAGTAAATACAAATCGCCTCGAGGGGTTTCGCACCGGCATCGAAAAGAAGCGGATAAATAAAACACTTTTCACTCGGTGATTGTATAATGTACGGCTGGACCGCTTTGAGTCGGTGAAGAACCGCAGGTATGCACTTAACGCTGAATGACGAAGTATAAGGAGGCATCGACGAAAGATGAATGACAGGTATCGAACGGTTGACGTGGTATTATCGCTTATAAAAGGATTGGCGATTCGCTTTAAAGCCCGCACGAAATAAGGAACGAAAATTACTCTCGCAAAATCAACCGGCTCTTACGTAACAGGCGTTAATTGTCCCTTCGTTACGTCGACTCTTGCACTCAATCCGGCATCTTGCATCCTCTTCATTCCGGCGATGCAGAAAAACGTGGAGAAACAAGTCGAATCATTCTATTACTCTTTCTAATTTAAATTAATTCCTTTCAAAAATTCACGCATATTTTCTAATATGAATGTAAAATTTGAAAATCGGAATTATTTTACAAAGGTTTTATCTTCTTTTCTGGACAAGTTTGAGACGGGTTGTTTTTTGTAATGGCTATGGTTTTTTTTTTTAATCTCTTTTTCTTTGATATACGAAATTTCATCCAAAATTTTATTATAATCTCCAAACGAATTCCAGTTCCCGTCAAAACACATAAAAAATTGGGAATTTCCGAACGATTGTCAACAGAAAATGAGAACAGCATTGAAAAACGACAGCTAATTGCGACTGAAAGTGAAAGAAAAACTAGGTGAGCGAAAAAATCAAAAACCAGCCAAGAAGTTTATGAATGATATAATCAACTATAAATTAGGTAAAACGTACAGATGAAAATAGTATGAAAACAATTAAACAGAAACAAGAAGTATATCACAAGTTGTACAATAGCTTGGTGATGTTGGAAAGATCAATACGATTGAAAATAAAACCCTTGAGGAAACATTAAAGCCATGAATTTTTAATAAAAATATACCCCCAGGGGTAGGCAACCAGACTGACGCTTCTGTCGGTGGATTGAACAGCTTAAAGGCGTCGGGATTACAGCGGCTCGATTTCTGGTCAAAGATATAGCCCGAAGGTGATCGGAGTTGGTGCAGGTCCATAACGAATCGGTCTGATCGCTTCAATTAAGCGTTTAGAAGCATTGGTTGGCCGTTAATAAGCCCGATTCGATCGACGTTGGAAATTTCTAATTCATATCTCATGATCTATAGTCTTTTCTTTTCTGCTCGTTAACTATTTCTCAAAAGTCCTGCACGATTCGGGGGTCTGAAGTTGAGTGCGCTAACATTTTTCTCTGTCCTGACTGTGACACAATTTTTATTTTGCGCTAATTGTCAAGTTAAACCGTATTTTGTTATCATTGTGATAACCGAGAAAGTAACGATGTTGAGTGTATCAAGATCAGAGAGTTAATTTAAATTATTAAAAATATTGAAGTAAAATGATAAATGGAAAGGGTAAAAGAATATTGTCAGAAATAACGAACAATGTCAAATCGGTGCATCTGAACAAATATCGCAAGGCTGTCAAGCTGTTTTTCATCTATTTTAACAGGCCACGGGAAAAGGTTTGAAATAATGTTCGTGACGCATTTATATGATCAATGTTTGCCATACCGCTGGTCATTTTAATATAACAGATTTCTAGCACCATTATATAGAAACCTAGACCTAGACCAATAGATATTTTTCACACTTACATACGAGTCAAAAGTCACACTTTTGACGATACTGGATACTTTACCAAAATTAACACCCGGCACACTGCTGGCATTATATTTGAATAACTTTCCCTCAAGTATCGTTAACGATTTCATAATTTCCACCAACAGTTTTATACGGTATTAACGTCATAGAACTGTCGTGGATCGTGGACAGAGTCAGGTGCGCGCATAAAGATCTTTATTTCCGCGCACAGTATGCAAATATGCAGAGATCGAATGTGAACGATACGAATGTAGATTTACTGTAATATCTAGCTTTGCATATACCGGCTTTCTCTCTCATACAACTGCGGCTTATTCAATCACTCGACTATTAGTGGAAATTCAGGAATGGCGAAGGGAAGATCGTTTCCGTTTAGAACCCGTCTTGCAAAGCGTGACCGGAAATCGGTTTTCATGTCATTCGAGATGGTCGATCATTTGAATCACGCATGCCTCTGGAATTCCACGGCGTTGCAGCTACCTGACGACTTCCATGCCTCTCTTAGTCTCACTTCCCGACTTGGATATACATATTCGAACTAATACAGTAAAAGAGAGTGAGAGGTAAAAATTGTGAGAAAGTAATAATTCGTGTGCATGGTATGGTATTGGCATAAGCGAGTTGCTGATCGTCATAGTTGACTGGGTTTGGAACTGGTTATTAACCTGTTTTAAATACACGGTAATGTATTCATAGAATTTCAAATTGGTGCCGGTTAATGGCCATTGATTATTAGACCGAAATATTCAATCCATCACACCCGCCAAGGTTTTAAGAATGTCGATATTGAAGTGCTTCTGCGTGCGATGCCTGATTAGACCCGAATTATTCCCCTCATTCGGCAATCGCTTACGTCCGGATTAGGCCAATAGAGAAGTGAAAAAGTTGCCCAACCCATGCGATAATATAGTGTATAATATAGGTCTGCCAATCACCACAGTTTGGCAATTAACTTTGTAGCAATGAATTTCCTACCACGTACCTTGTTCCAACGAAACTATAAATCTGAATCTAATCGCCCCAAGAATTAATTCTCACAAATTATTTCCTCTGCTGTCTAATAATTTTTTTTTTTTTTCTCCTCAAACTTGAAACCGCATCCATAGCATCAACCGTCAATTCGTACAAGTATGAGAAACAGCGAGGAATCGGAATCGACAGTATCACAAAGTGTAGTAATCGATGGGAGTAAGTATATTATAACAACATTGGCTATAATTATTTCCACCAAGTGATTAAACGCGCGTTACGCTATTAAATCGTGATACCCGAGCCGCACCTCGTGTGCTACACAATTTTGCCCTAAGTAGGCCGAGTCTGGACGGGTTTATGACTTTGCGAAGTCTCAATATTCGAGCCGAGTTTTACCCCACCTATTCACGCTTCACACGTTCCAACCTCCAAGGATTTTTCCACCACCCGTTGTTGATCTACCGTGCGGAACACTTGTTACACATCAAATGGGGGTATTGGGTTACGGAACGATACAGACACGTTCGACTCCTAATAAACGAGATCAATCAAATCGACATGCGCGTGGCTAAGGTCGCCGATCGTTGCAGAGTTGCGCAAGCAGATCCTCGTACCATGAAATCAAAATTCTGTCTTTCTTTGGAGTAAAACTTGTTTAACCTTCACATCTGCCGCGCCGTTTTTCACAGAGATCATCTTACTTCGGCCGAGTGCATCTTCCGCGAGAGAGACTCAAGCCTGGCGGAAATGCCGCGAATTAACGCCTGGTATTTCATTCGGCTAATGAAATTGGTAGAGTTTCCGATGTGGGTCGCACACTGTGTTTCGTAACAATTAAACATATATATATAACATAAACCTACCCAACCATTCGCCTAACACATTATTCTAATTGGCAATCACACCGCGAATGGACGTCGAAATGTTTATTGCATATGTATATAGTTCAACGCACTGACCTGCTTTGCAGTGTTCGCGTGCAAATTTTTACGTTAAATTTCTATACCGTGCAGCTGTGTAATAACCTTACTCGTGACAGGTGGCAAGCTCGTGTGCCTAAACCAGTTTGACCTTTTTCTCCAACGGATAATTAACGCTGTACAAGAACAAACGCATCTGTATCTTTCTCTCCGTTTCGCGTATTTTCCCTCTCATAATCATCGCTCGCTGTTCGTTTACATATACCATGAATAGAGATCATCCATTACGGCATGTGTGGTGTGAAAAATTAATGAATATAAATGAATTTGATTATTAAATAGGTATTCGTGTGATAGAGAAAAAAATATTCTTCACCAGACCACGTGACTTGTGCCAATTGCGCAAGTTTGAAGAATCGAAAACCGCAGATTCAGACCGTATTACAAGAAGGAAATGTAAATCTTACAATAAAATGTCCAACCAACGCAATGGTTCAACGGTTTCAATCCAATCTACTATTCACGATCTTTCACAAATCCTGCGAAAATATTCAGTCATGATAACATCAGATCTCGTGAATAATAATCAGGGTATTTCTAGCGTTACAGTATTCACAAAAATTTGGACACCTTGAGGTTTCCAAAAACTTTCTAGTTCTGGGCGATCCCACCATTCCATCATTCCGCAACTACTCGCGTTACTCCCGTTTTGAGCCGATACACGCAATTACGTCACTCTGACCGACCCACGGAGCGTATTTTGTAATTTGCCCGGAAGCCAATGCTCCAGAGATTCGGAGGCCGAGGCCATTGTACCTTTTCGATACCCACAATAACTCACAAAAATCCTTCAGCGTTGAAGCCTGAATATTTTCCAAATCCTGTTCACCTTTACTCCGGTTCTAGTCTTCTCTCTCTCTCTCTCTCTCTTGCTGTCTCCTTCTCTTTGACCGCCACTATGTATTCTATCCCAACCAGCTTTGTTTGATAAATCGCTCCACAAGTACAAATTCCTGCAGGAATGTTATACCGTATGGTACAGAGTGTAAAATTTTCTGTTCCATATCTTAGCTATATCTTCGTGTAGCCAAGCAGTTTTAATATATCACGATGAAAGTTAGGAATTGGAAGAGTCGTAATCGTTATTAACATGTTACACAGGCTAGCTGAAAGGAATCAAAGAAACACGCAAGACTCTATTCCCCGTGTCAATAATTAGTTTCTCCCTCTAGCCTCGACTTCCCATAATAATTTGCATCCTACGAATATACAGTATAAATGTAGATGACTTACACACGTCGGATAAAACTACCAACGTTTTCTCTTTCTTTTATTTTCATTGCCTAGATCGTACGTGTTTGTGCGTAATGATGATTATACCGCGTTATAATAACTCCGTAAATCGTAAATGGACATTCGCCGTAAATGCACAGAACCTCACGGAATTCTGCCGCAGTGGTTTCACACGAGTTTTCTTTTTATTTTTTATTTCATTCCATTCTTTCGTTCGCATTTAAATGCATTCTTGTCTCGAGCTTTATAAAATATACGTACAACATACTTTGATTTCACAAAATATTCCACGATCACGTACAAGAACGCGCCGGATTTGTAATCGACACCGTTCCACGTACTGCCTGAAATATATTACGTAGTCGGAGCGTTATGACAGATATATTAATTTTATTCCGCCCGCCTCGTTGCATGTCGAGTGGCTCAATATAAATATTCAAAGTACGGGTTTTTTTTTCAGCGCGAATGTTATCGTGAAAACCAACATTTCGATTACAAAAAATAAACAAAATAAAAGGAATAAAATCCGTTCTCACCTGACAATTATTCAAATGAAAACACCCTTGGTACGTCAAAGCAACACGTGCGGCGGAATATGGCGTAGGCAAAATCTTACAAGTAGATATGTTTCCCTTCATTCAGGTAACTTCTCACCCGTGACTTTATTCGCGAGGCTCGTTATAAGCACACGGGTGCCCGGAAAAACTGGTTATGCAGTCAAGTAGACAGTTTCGATAAGCGTTAAGGGACACAGCGCGGTACGTCAAGCCCACATCGTGTCCGGTCCATGAGTAAAAACGCAAACAACACAATGGAATCACATCTGTCGTATAGGATATGGAAGATCGATATCTCAAGGATAATAAATTCCGGTCCACGGAGGCGAATGCACGAGTTGCAGAATTGTCACGCACGGCACGTTGGCTCAAATAAACACGCGATGAAAATTAACTCGTAAAGTTTTAGGACACACCTCGAAGGATAATTACGATGTTCGCATAAGGCAGAAGAGAAAGGAGCGAGAGGATACGTTGCGCTCTGCAGTTACACGGAGGAAAACACCGGTGTAATAATATCATCGCAGGAAAGTGAAATTTCCTGGTCACTACCGTATTTAACGAAGGTGGAGGTGGTGAGCTCGCTCGCAAGCAGTCATAATACGTGCGGACCTTTCGACTCTGATTGATATCTGCACTAAGTGCCCGCTGAGCGAAGTCGGTGAAGAACTCGCGTGTTTGTGCAATTCCGTAATGCTTGGAACGATTGAGCTAATGCGTGTTTCAAAACGTGCGCAGAGGGCGGAATTATTCTACGAGAAAATAGTTAATCAGGCAAACCGTCGAGACGCGGATTATCGTGTTGTACCAGAACTGACGAGGGGTGAAATAAATGCTTGGAAAAGGCTGCGTCGTCGTTTTGAGTACCTAAAACGTCGCTGATCTCAAAACTAATCTCTCAATAAACGACTTTACTATTGTAAGAACACTCAACGGTAAGCACGATTATCTCCCGATGCCGGTATGAAATTTGAAGGCAGTAAAACATTAAAACCGCAAATGTTGCAAATTGGAGATGAAATTTGGGGCTTTCTTAATCGTTTCCTGATCGTGACTCGCGTCGATTTAACGAATAAACCACCCGTGTAAAATAATCATCCAGCGTTTTCCTCGACGCGTATCCTGTATTTTGTCCTTACAAAGTCGAGGCCCTCAATAATTAGCGGCAAAGCCTGAAGCCGTGTTCCCGAAGTGCAAAATTAGGCAGGGCCGTGCTAAGAGGTATCAGGACCCTTGGAAAAATATCACAGAGTTTTACCCATCTAAATAACATGTCTCCGACACTTTTGAGAAAATAACGCCAATATCCTAGAACGGTATTCCGATTGTTTGTAACGAGAAGAATTTTTCAAAGCCTGAAACGCGGAGGGCAATGATTCTCACGTTTCTCGAGGTTGGAACGTCCCTGAGATTCGTGAGAGGATATCCTCAGATTCAGCTTGTCCGGCATGCATTACGCTGCAGCTATTACATCAATTGAACTGCACGCGGCATACGCATCGGCTAGTCTGTGGTTAGCTGATATCCGATACGCTCGATTATGTGCGCGTTAAAGACGATTTTTCAAACACCAATTTTCGGGAGCGTTACAAACCGGCCGCATCAGGAAGCGTGACGAATATTCAAGATTGATTCTCGAAGGAATTCATCCCGCGCAAGCGCCTCGGGGTGTGAATCGACTTTGGTAAAGTATCACCTACGGTGCATCATACGGGTGAGAATTTTATGCAGTCAGACGATACATACCGGTTGGGTAAATCGAATTTTTCTGACAATTTTTATTCCTCTTCTTCAAAATCTAATCCACGTACAAGCTGATTGAAAATGTGACCTGCAACGTTTTTTCTATTTTACAAATTCAATCCTCTTCAATCCAGTTTGAGACGATGAAATTCGTTTCAAACCGACCGAAAAAAGTTCACGTTTACACCTGTAATTTGGACCATGAAGATTGCGCTTTGATGTTATCATACATTGTAGACGGATCGCGAAGCACGGACGGAATTCGATCCGAATTAATTACACGGACACTTTACGCAAGCGCTTGTGATTAAGCGGAGAAAATTACACGCTCGAGAGTTTGATTAATTACTCGTAATACCGATATCGGTAATTAGCCAGCAGGAAGCTATATGCCGGAATCCAGTTTGGGAGCCTATGCGATAGATTTATAAGGTTTCGGTGGATAAAACTTCAGATCAAATGCGACGTTTGGTAGATCATTTATTTTATTCTGAATTAGCTTAACGCTCTCAAACGCGTGTGCCGAGCAGGTTTGCCCGTGATATCCGATCGTAAATTGCCGCGGTCACGAAGCGTGAATACATATTAATAGTATTTATTTATGTCTAGTCGACACGGTTCCGCGATAATTGATCACCAAGGATGCGTTTGACGGCAGAAGTAAGATCGCTGACTATTAAGGATGAAAGTTAGATGAAGATAAAAAAAAGCCATTCACCAATTTCGTTCGCATGCCAATCACGGTGAACACCAATTACGCAACACATCTGCTAGCAAATTTGAATGACAAATCACTAAGATATCAATAATTTTAGAAGAGGTTTTATAATTAGAACTTTCAAGATATTCAAATTCACGTGTTTTCTGTTCTGTTTTAATTTTTCGAGGCTTCTTTGTTCGCGACAAAAATCTCCCGAGATCGTCTTGGTAAAATTTATAACTACGAATAAAAACGTATTTTTGTAAATACAGGTCAACGAATGCTCGTCAACATTTGCATATGCGTATTATAACTATACTGTGATGTAAAGTTTCTTGAATGTTTGAAATTTGTGGGAATCTGGTTAGAGAACAAAGTGAGCCCCAAACATTAGACTCGGCTAAGAAATTAGCAATTGCGTGGATTCGAATTTTCTCTGCGGATGTTTCACTTCTATCGAACAGTACGGACGTTATTTCATTCGTGTTTTCCACGATTGGCGCAAATTATACAATTACCAGACTTTCCTCAAAGGGTGTATGTTTTTTTTTTTTTTTGTTTTAATCTATCCAAACTTTTGATACGGACGGTCCAACGAATTCATGTAACCTTAAATCGATTTGAAAATCAGTCTACGGAGGAGGCGTACTGATCCGAGTTTAACTTTCGAAAAATAAATATCGCGTGACTGGTATTCAGATGAATTTAACTGACGAGCCAGATGTTGATCAACGATGATTATCTCGATCGAAAATAAGGAGGAATCGAAAATTTGCATTACGGACAGGCTATAATGAAATGGTTTTAATAAATCACAAAAGCTCCGACTCTCGATTAATTCTCTGATCGAAATGGCCAGATAATGTTGCGATAAATATCAAAACCACTGCCAAAGACTGCGGGTAAAATAAATCGACAACAAAAAAAAAAAAAAAATAAATAAAACAAAAAAACGTGACAGGGTTTTAGCCCCCCACCCCCCGATATCCCAGGACGAGGGCGACAGTCGCGGTGAAAGGCAGTGTTTTGGAATCGGTATCGAATCCCAGCGTGAAGTCCAGGTCTTAAATGTTTTCCCATGCATGCTTGCACGTATTCACGCCGATTCGATGGTATATGTGGCCCCGGATTGCAGAAGGGGCTTCCGCAAGATCCAATGGGAGGGCGACTCGGACATACCTCGAAGCTATATATACGGGGAATAATATCTGGTCACCTAGACAGTTGGTGCCATCATCTAGTGCGGCATTAGTGAGACGGGAAGATTGGATTAACCCGATTAGGCATTAGTCGTTTGCTGGGAGAGCGTAAATCGGAATTTCATATCCAGAGGGAATTCCCATTTTTTTTTTCTTTTACCATTGAAACGTAAGTCGTCGATAAGCGAAATTTTATTCTTATTCCTTTCTCTATCTTCGAGTATTTCGAAGTGTCGTAACTGTGATCAAACAATGTTGCATGTGTCATTGTTCCTTCAGATCACAGTCATTCACGGTGTATAATTGTCTTGTAACTATTGCGATAATTCAATGTTGATGCAAAAATGAATTTTATTTGAAACCTTATCTGACTAAAAAAAATTACAAGTGGAACGAAAGAATAGATTTATCGTTCGCATAATGAGAAAATGTGGTATTGACAGTCATAATCAAACTAAATATTTACTCGCGCAATATTTTCTTGTAATTCCAACAATATCCAAACCGTTATTGTACATCGATATCCATCTGTTTTTTTGTTTTTTATTGTAAATTATTAGTAACCGTAACAAAAGAACATTATTCCGTGTAATCTCGCACTCGAAACGCTACGATGTTTGCATACGGAAGAAATCGCGCTACCAGTTGCAATCATATGAAGATTGAGTGAGAGTAGAGTCCCCGAATAAGGCTGCGACGAGCTCGGATACAGTGCGAAAATTCCGCAGGATTTCCGGTATTTGCGAAATCAACTGCAGCAACGACTCACCGGAGTTTCTCTCTGCGAGTTTATAGCCTGTCAGGAAGAATTGGTTTTTTATCGAGATATCACCAATGAGCGCCGATTAAGACAGACGTACATTAACGTACCGCATGCATGATCGTATAACAGAAATAACTGGCTCGTCAAGATTCTACGCATTCAAATCTGCACGACACAAGCGCGCAACCTGCGTCAATATGCATATTTCAACAGACCGGAATAATTGAAACTTTATAAATATCAATTTATGATCGAAATCACCACCGGTTCGATTACTTCGACCTAATTAACATTTTATTTAATTTTTTTTTTTTTTCTTATATGCAAAACAATCAGGATGTTGATTTATAAATACGTTTCACTCGAAAAATTTAATTATAATGCAGGTGTTGGGAATTGGTATTCATTTGTCATACGAAACCGGAAATCGTAGATATCTGTCCTCGTACTAATGTTAAAAAAATATCTGTAAACAATCACAAATCATATCGTATCAGATAAAAGAAAACGATTCCTTCGAGACGACAATAAAATTTTCTTATCAATTCACAATCATGATTTCATAATTATGTAATTGCATTCGTCACTCTTCTACTTTAATTCTCTTATGCCATTTATGCGCGCAATACGTTACGTATAGGAAAAAATTGTGATAGATAGTCGATTACGCTCAAAAACAAGAAAAAAATGAATGGCGAAGCTTTCCCTTGGTAGAAATCTATCTAGTTTTTTCCATAATTTTGCGATGCCGTCCAGGGTACGAAAATTGATACGATTACTTTACACCAGGAAAAACCATTCCAAATATGAACAAAAACTTGTCAGAAAAATTACAATCAATTTTCTGTAAAAATACTGCATCAATTTTTTTAACAAATCAGTATTTACGGAGTATCAAGCTCCGTAACAAGAAATCACATTTCACTCATTTTTTGTCAAGGTCCTGAATATTTTCCCGTTTAGTTTCTAGATAATTTCCCGCACCCAGGATTCTTTGATTCTAATTAGAATGATAAAAAAAAATAAAATACGCGATTTAAAATTAAACGATTACGAACGAGTCACCGTGTAGATGGAATGCAAAACGGGCGCATAATAAAACGTAGCTCGATGTGTACGGTAAACCGTGGTTTCGGTTTTGTTTGAACGATCGTCTTCACTTTCAATGCCGTAAGCTTGACCTTTCGTTTTTTATGCAAACAACTACGGCAGACCGCAGAATCTCATTAGCAAATATGCATACCTATTCATTCAATTTCACTAATTTCCTGCGGAATTTAATTTGTCAGATGAAGATGAACTCGTCGTTGCGAGTTTCCCTCGTCCTGGGAATGACGATGATTTTCGTCGGTGTGGCAAACGGCTGGGGTTCGAACCTCGGCCACGCTGCCCTCCTCGAACGATTCTCATGGAACATCCTGGACTTTGCATATCCTGACGAGCTCAGCAGACAGCTCGCAATAGCGAGGGGTGAATACGTTCCCGAAAACGCCCTTCCCGTAGGTATCGAGATATGGAAGAACAAGCTGTTCGTCACGGTGCCAAGGTGGAAAGACGGTGAGTGCTTCACCTGCATAAGGACTTCTCTTCCATCGTAAAAAAATTGATCTATGGAAAAAACTGGTCTCGCGTACGTTCCGCGAGTTCATTCATCGCCAGTCACGAAGAGAAATCAGGTTCCTATCATTGAGTTGTATTGTAGGCGCGTGTATAACAAAGTTGCTGCTGCGTGTTTTACTACGTTTACTATGCCAAATACGGAACGGGACGACTCGAGTTCTGTCCACCAGCAAGTTTCGTTTTGTAGTAACATTTTTCTGCAGCAATGAGATAAGACCGATAGCTGGATGTGAATATAACCAGTAATTTGGAGCTGCTTGGTTTTGCAAAAAAAAAAATGAAGAACAATTTATCGAAGTAACTTCGTCGTCTGAATAGAATTAAAAATTCACCATCGTATCGACATACCGAGAAAATCATTTGAAATTCTAAATACCTGCAGCTTCCGAGACCGCGTAAGGAATTATAATCATCTGCAAACAGTGCAAATTGTGTAGAAATTTGAATTCTAAAATTAGATTCAAGCGATGTATGTCTTGAAAAACTTCATAAAATTTTACTTCCGAAATCGTAATCAAATATCTCGGTAATTTCTACACAGGTATGCATGGCAGGTAACCAAAGTGTTAAACGAGATGAAAGATCGCGGTTTTACGCAAATTTAGTTGAAAAATCGTGATGATCATTAGAGTGCAGAATATATTTCCATAAATTAGAGTGCGATTCGGTACTTAAAATATCAATCTACAGACCTTTTCATTATAAGCGGAAAGACACACGAATATAAGATCCAGGCGTTAAGATAAGCGTCGATAGGAATGAAGAAACTTCGTTTATAATAACAAGATTCCGCTAAGCACGTGATAAAAATCACACGACGAATGACGACTCGAATTCTCTCTGGACTTTCACGCGTACGATATTGCACAAGACTTTCCATCTCGGTGGAAACTGAAATTAGGTTCTCCAAGCGGGCGATCACCTGCGTTGGACCAGTCTAGGCAAATATAAAGCCCTCGTTGTCCATCTTAAAAGGCACAGGAAGCCCGATCTTGGTTCCCGTCTGGGCAGCTTCCGGTTCCTTCTCTCTCTCTCTCTCTTTCTCTTTTATTTCTGACCGAAAAAAAAACAAATAAAATAAAAAATACCAGGAAGAACCGAAAGCGCCGAAAATTTCCTGCCCCAAGGAACAATATTCGTCCGCTTCGCCGATATTCGCAATGGTTTTTTGGCATTTTTTTTCCATCTTGTTTCTCTCTCCTCTTTTCATATTCGCGATTCTTACTCGCTACCCCTTTTCTCTTCTTATATTTATTGTTTATTTATTATTTTCTCAGCCATCGTTTGGCGCGCGCCAGTCCGCATTATTTAAAAGTACGCTGACAATGCGAGGCGGCACGCCTATATGTCGAGGGGTACTTCTTGTACCATCTAGAACAAGATTTCGGCCGGTTTCTCAGGGGGCTTTTGTCTTTTCACTCGTTCGGAACGTTGAGAGAGAGAAGGAGAGAGTAAGAGAGAGAGAGAGAGAAATAGAAAGGGAAAGAGGAGGGTGTGTTTTTTATTATTACCATTATTATTATGCAATGCCCCGAACCCCGGGATGTCATTCATCCGCGTTTAACGTCAGGTTAAACCAGACTCAGCCTCCCCACAGTTTCTACAGAGCAACGAAAAATCGTTCGTTGAACCGCGATTCTTCTCCCTCTGCCTCCGCCTTCTCAATCTTCCGTTTCCTTAGTACCGGCGAAACAATTAAAGGGAAATAATTCCGGCGAGGAGACAAGTGCCGATTATTTTTGAGAGCCCTGATAGTTGTGCGTTACGCATATGTATGTACGTATACCTGTATATCCATATCGTACCACAGGCTATTTCAATGTCGAAATCGCATTTTCTTCTCCCGCTGCTACGTTAGAAGAAAAAAATTTCACCGGTGCAAAGTTTTTATCGAAGAATCGTGGCACACATAAGGAAAGTAGTAAAACTCTAACCGTTCTATCTGATCCGCTGAGAAATTTCCGTATCGTATTTTACTGATCGTATTATTGACGTTTTCGAATTCGATGAACGATTCACACGTGTTGTGCATAAATATATACTTCTAATAAGTTTACGATGGTGTCGATTATCGGGGGGCCAAACCTTTATTTTTTAATAATACCTTGGACAACATCTGCGAAGTAGAGAAGATTGTTTATCGTACACGCGACGTGTATAAAAGGGATGAGAGAAAGATCTAGCCGTACGTGAATATGTCCGCATCGCACGTTATACACGGTCAGAATTATAGTTCAACTTACGGGATTTCTCAAGCTGATTTCAAACCTGAATAAATCGCCTCATTCTTACATTTCCTTATAAGCGTCAGGCATAAATTCTCAGCGTTTCAATTCACCGTGAATCGCGTATATATGCGATCAGCCGAGTTTTCTCCTTGCATAAACACGATACTCCCGCCGGAATAACCGCGGCGGTAACTTTGACATATACAGTGAACTAGACGGAATGACATGCACCGTGCGATATCTTGTAAAACGGAATGGGACTAATCAAGGTTCTTAAAGTCGCCCCGCCGTAATTACCTGACCCGTAGTTTGTAATGCTTTTCTTGCTTTCGTTCAACGAGACACCGAGCTGCTTGCACGTCCATTATGTCCATTCCATGTCCGCGATTGCATGTCGCGGTCTCTAACAGAATGCAGTTCAGATTCACGCGAAGCGTTGCCCGTTTCAGCGAATGGAGAAATTTGCGTCACTTTCATTCTTTAACGGAAAATATGCCGATCGGAAACTATATACGGTCGTCGGCTAATGGGCCGTAAGTTTTATGGTCCCCAAATTTAACGAGCATGCAATTTATATGATCTTGTTGTTCGGGCAAGTTGAGATACTCGATGCAAGCGAGATTGTTTGTCTTCGATATTTCGACCGGTTGATCGGTAATCAGTCCTCGTCAATTTATTGCCCCGACTGTGTTCAGCAAAATGAGTCGGCGGGTGGCTTACTGAAAAAAAAAAATTTCTACGGTACAGGTCGGCGAAACGATTGATTTACTCGCTACGGGTCGGTCGTAAGTTATGCGCTTTCTGATCGCAAAATGTCAAGCCCCGGTTATGAGATAGATGAATTCCCCACAGGTTCCCAGAATAATTAACGAGATTGTCTTAACGAGCCGCTCGGTATTTTTATAATTAAATCGATACATTGGCGTCGGTTGTAAGAAAGAAGCTGCGTACACGGTTCATTATAATCAGTCACCTTTGCTATAAATACGATGGATATTAACGAACCTTGTAATAATTTTCCGGTTCGCTTTCAGGATTAGTGATCAATTATAATTGCAAGCTTGACAAGAAAGGAGAAAACGTGCAGCGCGAGCTGTAAATTTCTCGATTCTCCATCTCAATCTCAGCTACTCCTTTTTCCACGTCAATTATACCTTCGTCTTTCTACATCGAGTCGTGAGAAAAATTGAATGATAGATCATAAAAGGTTGCCGTTTCATAATGACCTGATCTTACGTAGAAACCTTGACATATTATAACCGCGAACGAAACTGATACCTACCATAGTCATATAATTATTCGGGTACTGGGATTAGCCATAATTACAGGAAAGTACCTGGGTTAGTTATTTACTAATTGTGCGGATGATAATTATACCTGAATCGCATCGACGCGCAAGACTCGCGTTAGAAATCGTGTAACTCAAGGCGGAAACCATGCTTACAGGAATCCCCGCGACACTGAACTACGTATCTCTCGATGCGAACTTGGGTGGATCTCCAAAATTAACGCCGTACCCGAACTGGGCACAAAATGAAGCCGGCAATTGCGGACAAGGTCTGACGACAGTTTACAGGTAAACACGAATGCAGCATTACATTTTCACCAAGTATCGAAGAGTTGAAAATAATTCGGAACGCTCCGATCATCGACTCGTTAACACCTAAGAATTTATCCTGCTCATGACATTACCGATATGCTCCAGAATCCACGCTGACAAATGCGACAGACTTTGGGTCCTGGACACGGGAACCATCGGGATCGGAAACACGACGGTCCAGGCGTGTCCCTACACTCTGAACGTCTTCGATCTGACGACCGACAAACTGATTAGAGAGTACAAGCTTCGACCAGAGGATACCAACCAGGTGATTAGCCGCCATTTGTTTAACAATGGTTCTTTTGATAGAAACAGTTATCGTGTTCTCTAGTTTTCAAGTCTAGAGTACAACCATTTTCCGATCAATGTTTCAAAAGATCTTCTAAAAGAATGTACGGTTTTCGATGATCTTGGTCTCAACGAACGTGGTGCTTACGTACCTATATAATTTTTTGACAATCACAAGCCGTTCCCGAGTTACCGACATCTTCAATTTAAAAAACCGACAGACCAATTCAAACGAAGTTTAGTTCTCGATTGGTCTTGCTTCTCGGAACGAAAGGGATATTTTTTTTGTTTTTTTGTGTAAAATCGAGGAACCAACCCTGCAGAATTTTCCTTCACGTTAATGGACGGTGTTTAAAATTTTCCCCGCAGAACACGTTCATAGCAAACATCGCTGTGGACCTTGGAAAGGGTGGATGCAACGACGCCTACGCGTACATGTCGGACGAGCTGGGCTACGGTTTGATAGTGTACTCATGGAGCGATCACAAGTCCTGGCGACTGACCCACAGCTACTTCATGCCGGACCCGTTGACCGGGGACTTCAACATCGGAGGTCTGAACTTCCAGTGGGGAGAAGAGGGCATATTCGGGATGAGTCTCTCACCCCTGGGAGTCGACGGATATCGCACCTTGTTCTTCCACCCGCTTAGCAGCAACCGGGAATTCGCTGTCTCGACGCGGATCCTGAGGGACGAAAAGCTGGCCGAGGACAGTTACCACGAGTTCGATGTCCTGCCGGAGCGAGGACCGCTCGGACACTGCACGGCGTCGGTGATGGACGACACTGGACTCCAGTTCTACAACCTGATCGACCGCAACGCCGTCGGTTGTTGGAACTCTCGTCTACCTTACACCCCGGCGAATCAGGCGATAGTCGCCAAGCACGACGAGGCGATAATTTTCCCGGCTGACGTCAAGGTGCGAACGATGGCCCCTCATTTTCCCCGATAATCCGCGCGGACTTTGACCTCGACTTTGTCTGTTCCGCAGGTTCACGAAGGCCTCTTGTGGTTCATCTCTGACCGTATGCCGAACTTCCTTATCTCCAAGCTAAACTACCGAGACGTAAACTTCCGGATCTTTACGGTAGGAGTGGAGGAAGCGATCGCGGGAACGGTGTGCGAAGATCCGTCACTCAAGTTCTCGGGGAACCAGATATGGTGGAGACGCTGAGTGTTTTTTAAAGTCTGCCGAGTATCTCGAAACGAGACCTGATCAAGAAGCTAGCTCATTACTGACGAATACCGAACGGACCGGACGCAGTTTTAAGACAGAGAGAAAAAAAAAATCTAAATCCATTCCCGGCGCAATTATAATCTCATCATACCTCTCATCTATGTTCATTCACGCTCTCATTAGGTGAAAAACGGAAACGAAAGTTTCTCCGTCGTCGATAAAAATTTACCGAAATTATCGTAAGCCATTCATTTCACTGTTTCACTATTGCCGTTTCAAATCCGGTTGAGTAACGGCCAGTTTGCATCGTGGACCCGTATATCATGTCTATATCGAACCCACGCACTTAAGACCCGCGTGTTATAACCACTTATCGTTACGCAATGGTCATCGGCAGGCTTTAAGTTGAGCCTGGCTCCGAATGTAGGATCGTTCGACTTTGGTACTTATGATAACGAGGATAACTTACCCACTAGTTTCACTTATACGTCGCTAACGATACGATATTTATGTTGATTAGATATATAAGTGCATGTATATGCGAGTGTATAATCGACCTCGTTACCTTCCTGTATATAATGCTTCACCTTCAGATTAAACGAAGCGTGTTTTCATTTCCATGTACAGATGATTTTCACTTCGTATACGAGAAATCTATATCGTCTATGTTCGACTTGGTACCAATTTTTTCACCAAATCTTGACCAATTATAATATCAAGGTGTAAATTATAGCCATCGTACTCTCTACCATAGAATCTGTAACTCTTCGCCAAGGCCGGTTATTATGGCCAAGCCATTCATAACCGTTACACAGAGTCGAATCCTAACGTAACACGTGTGTAGATAATTATACATACGCCGAGGTCTCTTTGTCTCGAATGGAAAGTGAAATCCGTCCCGCGAATCCGAGTCTATCGCGTCGATTCCAAGGAGAACGGACCAAAAAAACTAACGCACATTCATTTACGAATAGGAACTCAGTTAGGTAAGTGAACGTAATTTTGTAATCAGAAAAAATGTTAAAATATGTGGAAAGTGAAGGAAAAAAAACATTAGAAATAAGATCGAAAAGATTTATCGTAGCTCTTCTGCGGATTCTCCGCGTTTATGTGTCGCGGACGTAATTCTGTTCGACCGCGAGATTTCATCTACGAAGAAACGCGTGTTAATTTTGTTAAAGAAGATAAGAAAAAAAAAAAAAGAAAAATCTCAACGCGCCCTTTCAATCGATCTTCTCTAAAGAATAATTTTAAACAAAGGTATTTAACTTTGATCCAAAAATTACCCGATTAGTCTGCAACTTTTTTTGCTACAGGCCCTTAACACCGACGTTACCAACTTGCAGGTGTCACGAAAGCGGTAGTATTGGAAAAGAAAAAGGTAGGTTAGAGGGTGAATTGCGTAGGCGTTGTTCGCCACCCCGAAGAATGATGGATCAGAGCGAGAGCGGCGCGAGCGGATCTGAGTATCGATCAAAGACCGATCTCGATTTAATGCCAGGTTAGGGGGGCCGAAAAGCGTCTGCAGCTCCCGACGATCGTCTCGATATGTACCGACGCACGTGAATACGGATCTAGGTGTATATTTAGCCGTAACGATAACGAGGCAGCAGCTTTATCGGGCAATACCTCACCGAAAATATCCTGACAAAATCTAATAAATAATGCATGAACGAGCGGCGTAGGTTGGTTTTTTTTTCACCACGGCCGAGAAACACCCGTAATAACACCCTGTATTCCCCTTTGGAGGCTGGCTAGGACACGCCGAGTCCGGTTGGCGATGGTCAGGCCGATCATCGTCGATTCCTCCCCCGCCTTTTTACCATCTAGACGCATAGCTCCCGGTGATCGGCGCCGAAAATCGACCCAGAAATCGGACCGGTACCTACTTAAGGCTTCTCGGCCGATTTTATCGCGGGTTCCAGAGGCGATCGGAGCTGCCGCGAACTCCCTCGTCCATCCCCCGCCTCCGTCTTTTCGGGGGAGTAAACTGACCACCGGGCCACGCGTCTCAATATAAATCCTCCTCACTCGGGGTCTGACATTAGAAGGTAAATTCGTCCCTAATTTTTGGCCCGCTTTCACAGCGTTGGAGCCGTTTTGGCGTGAATTTATAGGTTGAGGAATCACGCCGATCGCGTGCTCAATAATTTCAAGCCTTGTTTCGATAATTTCAAAGTTAGTTGGAAAACGCGGCACCTCGAGGCGAATAATTCAACGTCACGTTATAGTCGAGTACAAGCTTGCGACGTCCGTTGTATTCGGTGAAAATCTGGCCCGAGAAACTTGGACGGATAACGGAAACGATGAAAGAGAAAAACTTTTCGCATGATCGCCAGAGGAGTGCAAGTTGCGTTGGATATTTTAAAACTTCTCGTCAAGGTGATGACTGATCGCTGTAAATACAATCCTACAAATGAATTTCGATCCCGGGCAAAAGGGAAACTAAAATTAATACGCCTGCCAACACACTGTAACAATATAACGACGGAGATGCGTCAAGTTTCACTTGCCTAATGGTTACGATGAGCAGACAAAAATCACAGCAGCCGAAATTTGCTCGAGGCGAATCGCACGTGTAGCAGAATTTGTACCGTAAGTAGCCCAGCGAAAAACGCGTGTTTATAAGTATAACGAGAAGACGTGGGTTAGCGATTAGAGAGCAAGTGGAACGATGATACGTGTGAGTTAGAGATTTATTACACCTGTTGCGAGCGTGGATTGCCAAGAGGTGTATTTTAGAAATGAATTAGAATAGCCTTCTCCTTCTACGTAATACAAACATACGACTACGTGTAGATTCACTCGCAACCGTTCGTATCGGAAGGGAAAGGGATCTTAAATTAGAGGAAAGGAAACCCGCGTTGGCCGGTTGAAGCGGCAATTCGTAGCGTATAATCATCGCTCCCAAATCCACGTGCGCTCCAGACTATTGGCCAATTTTTCTTTCCCTCCTTCCTTTCCCTTTTCGTTTTAGTTTCATTTTTTTTTTTTTTTTTTTTATTTCATACCGTAATTAACCTCTGGGCGAAGCCACGCTTAAAATTTTACGATCGATGTTATGACTCGCGATTCTAGCTCTCCGTGGGATAATCGTTTCTAACCGTGATGTTACTTTACCCCGATTTTACGACCAGCCAGCCGTAGGTACGAGCTTGACCAGCCTTCGTGGCTTCTGCATTCAAAAGACATGCGCAAATTCAGCTGCCACAATCAGGTTCAAAGTGCGATTCGACCGAAGGATACGAAATTCTTCCACCTGCGATCTAAAGCTTTCGGATATTCGTTATAAATATAGATTAAAGAGCGTAAAAAATTTTATCAGAGATTATAAAAATGTAATACCACATTATTCCTTCACGTTGTAATCACCGGAGACCCAAATCATGAATTTTTTCCAAGGATCTCGTTAATTCCAGGCCAGGATTACGATGTAAAATATAAAATATGAACATCTTCCATGAAATTTCAGCCGCGAGAGGATTAATGAAATTTTTACAGAAATTAACCCCCACCACGTTTTTTTTTTTTTATGTATATATAGAAAGTTTCAAGTTGGGAGCCATAGAAAAAAAGCCAGGTACCGAAAGGTTGCCGTAAATTTTCAACGATAAAGTTCTACACGTCGAGCCTGCTTCGGCACGAGGACGCAAAACCGTCTATTATAACAATCAAAATGAGTTACCCAGTCATAAGCCGGGGCAACGTATTATATTATACGTATTCTGAGAGAGGATACAGGACCTTGCGTGGCTAAAGGACTCGCCAAACTCCAAGGTCGTAGGATAGCTGCCAACTACCGTGAATTCTATTTTGCAACTTGCGTAAGTGTTGCATACCGCAGATAAAAAATGTCTGATAACAATTTCCAAAATATTCATTAACATGACACATTTTTATCCTATCTTCAACTTTTTCGGTGAACTGCGAATATCAGCAGTTCGTGCACTTAAAACATGAATGAAAATTCGGGGTGACGAACTATACTGTTTTCTAAGTTGGATATAAAAAATTCACGATCGAATTTATTTACTCTCGAGTCACGATTTTTGATTTGAAAATCAAAATAAGAAATAATACAAATTGATTTATCGTACAGTCCAACCGAATCAAAATTCCCAATGCTGAACAACGGCAGGTTTCAGATGAAGATCATGCCTAAATTCGCGCTACTCTTCAGGACGAGATTGCAGATCTACTGAGAAACTGTGCAGCTTAAATTCATTGGTCGATTGAAACTGGTTGGATCAAGACAACCCGCATAAAAAGATTGCGAAACGATATCGGCAAATCAGTAATAAAAAAACATTGTAGTTTTGTTTAAAATGGCAACTGAATAAATCCAAATGGTAATTTGCTCATCAGTTCAGCAATAGTTCATATCAATTCATTGTATAATACGAGAAATAATTTACTGATCATAAGTCAATTGGTACAATGAAAATTTCGGATGAAAATCATCGGTGCTTGATACCGATGGCTAATCACGATGCGTTGATATCAGCGTTACAAAAGCGACTCAAGTTCTTTTTCGAGTGATCACGAATCTTGACTGCACAAGTCCAATTTCGTCCTCTGATCCTTCTCGATGCGCAGACACCGTCTCCGTCATCCAGGCATAGAATTCACCGCGTCTCAGGAAGTCACCGCAGGGTAGTTTTCACCAACGGATGAGCCCAAGATCACCTCGAAAATCATGAGTCGCATTTTGTACCGATGATATCAGCGATCGTGAGCCTATCGGTAACGAATCCTCTTTGTTGAACCCCTTTCCTCGTGGAAGATCGAGATCCTGATGCTGATCCAGACGCAGAGCGGTTCCTCTCCCATCCTCTCCTCGTCCATCCAGTCAACGACGACAGCACCAAAGGGAAGTAAACTTACCATAATTCCTGAATACCGCAGATTGGGCCGATCGGATCGTGATTCGTGGTCATCGGTGTTATTCGTTCCGAGGCTTTCAGTACCAGATAATTTTCACCCGTGTAATTCTTAATTTACAAATTTATCAGGATCCCACTGAACTGAGCAAATCACAATTCTTTTCCATTCGATCGGCTGCCGTTCCGATCAATGATCGGCATTGTACAAACTATTTTTTAACTCTTTATGTCACCTGCATATAATTGAGCTCTGTTAATCGAGATTGAATCTGAAAAATTACAATTTCATTCCAAGCAGATACTGTTATCGTACCTCAAATTTTTTTGGAATGAAATGAGTAAAATTGGAAAGAGGAAACGAAATCAAAAACTTCAAATTTTAACCGTAGGCGAACAATAAAGTCTCGTTCAAGTTACGAAGACAAGGTGGCGTAGGTTCTCTGCGTCTAAAATACGCGTGAAAAATTATTGAAACATTTAAAGTAAATATCAGTCACGGGCACGGCAGTGTTCCTACAACCTCGGTCTTGTCCTCCCTGCACAACGTCGCCGGGCTGATGTGACAGGCGGCTACCACACCGACCACAGAAATACCAACCAACATTTTTGCCGGTTGTTGAGTAACGGAATCGAGTTACCCTCGCTTCTGTGAGTTGTATTTATCTGCAGGTGCTGCTGCAGGCGGCCAGATAACGAATCAGCCATAGAGGTTACTACGATCAAATCGCCCAGAAATAATAATAATCCAAAAACAACACATATGAAATTTAATTTTACTTAATTTCATTAAATTTAAGTTAATGTGATTTGATTTTTTCACAACTTTGTTGACAATGTTTTTCTTTTTTTTTTTTTTAATGCGTTATTTTTGGATTGGATTATTTTTACACGTGTAGAATCTTCAGAGAATCAATTTCTTGCCCTTATAAAACGTTAGTGTAACATCTTAAAAATATACTGTGAAAATTTTATATTGAAATCCGACGACGTTTGCATCAAAAGAATTTCGAAGGGGTCAAAGAGAGGTTCAACTGGGTGAAAAAATACATCTCGTAAAAAAGGAGGGATTAATGTACGGTGCACGAATTGCTGATCAGCCGATAAGTCATTGAAATCAATAATCATAGAATTTTGCCTTATCAAAACCTTGAACGCATTTTTCCCATAGCTACGTTTTCATGATTGGCGCGCAAGGTAGCACAGAAATTAATTGACCAATCTTAATGTAATTTGTTACACATTTTCTCAACATTTTTCCCTAGGGATTATCCCTCGATAATCTGTAAAATGTTAATTACAAAGTGCTTTCTTAATTTCAAATAGAAATTTTTCGTAAAAAATTCGCACACGATTTTCATAAGCGTGTCATTCCGTCAATTTTTTATATTTTTAAACCGAGTTAGGTGCAATTCCAGCGTTATTCTATCAACTTTTGAAATAAAAATAGGGTTTTTATTTCAGATGATTAGGACGAACGTTAGACTGCACGATGTGAGACAACGTACTTCAAGACGTTTCGAGGTGAACGAGAACAATAAACAGAAAAAAAAAAATTTCCTTCGCTAGTAAAAAGATGAAATATAACCATGTGGAAATATCAAAAATGTAGAGTAACTCCTTCCTTGTGAAAAAAAAACTCCTGAAAATCGCATAATTTTAGGCCTTCAGAAAATAGCGTATAAAAACAGGCTAAAAAATCAAAGACCAAAGGTTCGAGATGTCGTGACAGATTGTTTCAATCAATCGACAAAAAACTTACAGACTAACAATAAGCAGTATTTGCCAAAGTTTTGATTCAGTGCCAATTATAAAGCTGCAGTGATCCGAACGACCAAGAAACACGCGAAATATCATATTTCGATAAAAAGAGAAAGAAAATCAATCATACCGATCTCCGCCATGGTGAAAATCCTCTGCGTTGAAATCGACGCGTCACAGCTTTGCATTCAGACCGTAGATTCTGCGATTTGAAAAATCACCAAATTGCAGGGCTACGATCGTGGCTCCGTCTCCGTAAAATATGTCTCTCCATTACTGTGAAAAGAAGAGAAACAAAAATTTATTTGGATGCTTGAAATATTGGGAATTACGTGTATAGCAGTTTACAATCAAAGAATCGACAAGTAGGAAAACTGCCGGGGTGATGAATGAAAATAACCGATCGAATTGAACGAAGATTTGATCCTTGGGAAAAATTTCCCTGATTAAGTTCTCGATGTGTATTTATAAATAAGTCAGCTTCAAGCTTTGTAGGTATATCCCATGAATTCGATAAAGTATTGCCCACATATTATAGGTGAGCGGAATATTACCACGTCGCGGATAATGAGATGATATTGAAGACGATAAATCTTCGGAGACGTCCGGCTAAGGTGGAAAATAGCTTTGGAAATCCTTTACCGTGGATTTATTTATACATTTATCCCGAAGAAAATGTTTCCGCTTTTATTATCCGTATCGATTGGTTACTCGCGAGATTGAGGGAGCTACATCTATACATATACAATATATACCTATATATATTAAGCCTGAAATCCTGAAACGTCAAATCGTTTCGCAAAAATTCATAAGCTGGTTCAATTCACCGTATATTTTTAATTTTTGACCGTTTCCCTCTTTGGTTCGTGTATTCAGCTCTTCCTTTTTGAGTAATTGTTTTCATAAATCTGGGAGTGCCATGTTGAGCCGTTGCTTTACTTGTTTTACTTTCTTTTTTTTTCACCTTTTTTTCCACGGTTTTATTTAATCTTCCAGATAAAATTGCCTGGGTGTGTATGTAATACATATTGTATGGAACTTGAAGCAGAGCGGTTAACGCTTTCTGCACACCTAAGAACTTGCCAACACTGGTAATTGCACGTCTTCTTTTTTTTTGTTTTGTTTCCTAAGTTTTTTTTTTTTTTTATTTTCTACCTTTTTGCCAGACTCCCTCGCGTCTGCGGCAGATAGGCACGTATAAAAAGTACAAGCGTGTGGAAAATCCGCTTCTGCTCTCTTCCACCGTCTTGACGAACATCGAGGGATGGCAAACGCTTAATGGATAAACGATAATTTCCACCGTCACTATAAATTCTTTCCGTCCTGATTCCAACTCCAATTTGAATCAGCGCACGCGAACCTTCGTCGTTCCGGTCTCAATATCTCGCTATTATCCCTACCCCGTTATCTCTCTTTTTTTTTTCTTATTTGCTCCTCCTTTCCGACATCAAATCGAATATTTAACGTGTCAATATATATATGTATATATTACAATCTATCCCAGTATCGCCTGATATTAACCCGGTATCGATCGGTCTTCGAAATTTATTTCACGAGAGAAATGCTCGTAGATATAGACGCATGTTGTAATATATCACAAGACAGCGTCACGATCAGTCTCGTACTCGAATCGTCTTCATTGTCCGTTAGGCGAACCTGCCGGAGAAAAGAGGATTGAAAGTGATTGAGTTTTGTCAAAGAAAATGAACGCGGACTTACAAGTAGCTCTGAGAAAGTTTGAAATAAGTAATTGCCAAGTTTTTCTTATTCGGGTTCGCGGAACGAGCTGTCGAAATCAACGCCACGATACGCCGAACGGATTCCGAAGGGTCGCGGGGGTTTTTCTCGATAATTCGACTGTCCCCGGGATTTCTGGAAATAACGGAAAGTCCGTTTACCGAATTCCTTGGCGCAAAGCTCACCCTGAAAACTTCAAGTATGTATGAGATTGAAGAGCGTATCTAGGACGGCCACGGGAACGGCGGTCAGGTCAAGTATAAACTGAGAAAGTTTCGGTACCTGGATCTCCGAGGGTACGTAACGAGTCCTGGGGCCCTACAATCTCGGCGGCAACTACCCGTCCGAAACTCGCCACCGTAATTTCTGTCTTCCATCCGACCGTCGTCGCAGCTTCGCCCCGTAGAGAATTACAAAGCAACCCGCGCGCTTGCAGCCCAACCGACGACGCTCTAATTCCGAACTAAAACCTACGCGCGACCTTATAAGTAGAAGTTGAATATCGCGCGGGGTGCAAAAAAAAAAAAAAAAAAAAAAAAAATATCCCCCAAGCTTATCGGGATTTTGACTGTTTTTCTAAAAATATATAATCCACGCTTCTAATACCTTATACTCGTCCCATTTCTTATACGACTTTCGTCCAAGTTCAAGCCGCAATCGTGCCGGGGATTATTTCTGATGCGGGGATCAAGGAAAATCGGTAGCCGCGGAGTCGAATTAGCGACGAAACCGAAACTCGAGTCAAAGAAGTAGCAATTGTTTTGTGAAAAATAAAATGGAACAAAGATATTCAATATCAAAAACGACAGTGAAAAACCTCGAGCAGCTGGAAACGATTAGCTGAAGTAGCGAGAACGAGGATTGCGAAATAGTTTGGAGGAGTGAAACGTAATTGATCAATTACCGCTAGTCGAATAGTAAATGGTTTCTGGGTAATTGACAGGCATCTGCAAGGTGTGCGTGCAGTTATATTAAGTACCGTTTCTTGGGCTGCTTCGGGAGGATTTTCAACGAAGCTCCGAGGGGTCGAAAGCGATTTATATCCGTCTGCACGTCTTTTTACACTTTGGCAAAACACTATGTTAATATACTTGACAGCGTACAGTCAGCCTGGTATACTTACATAAATAAATATATGTATATGGATTGTGTCGTCTGCTACATCTCGATTTATTGTCAACTCAGACCTATAACGTTGGTTTATTACCGTGTCGAGGGAGGCGCGTTTCGCATGCGAAATCTTCACCAATCAACCTTCGAAATACTCTCTGATATTGGGAAGTTGGATTCTGATATTAAGACTCGAATAAAACTTCCACGAAATAAACTCGTGCATCGGGCGTGTGTAAAGAACGGATGAAGAAATTTCGAAAATGACTAGAATTAAGAAGTGAAGTTGCATAATTGTTTTTTTACCATAACGCCAAAAAATAGTCCACTTATTAATTACTATGAATTATTAATACTATCTTGCTCGTCAGTAAATTCGCCACTAACGGCCTGAAACTTTTTTTTCCTTCTCTTCTCTAATGTTCAATTTACTGTGTTCCGGTTCACACGTAAATGAATTACATCGTCTATTCAGTTAAATTACCACTGTTGCAGAATAAGGGGGAGGGGGTAGTGAAAAAAAAAGAAGAGAATTGAGAAGAGAGGAATAGACTGATGATTAAAAATTTACTACAGTAATTAAGGTCGTTGGTAAAGGGTCGATCGAACCGAAATTTATAGCTTCAGTTAATTTTCAAGCTCATTGCCCTTCTTGAATTTTTATTTTTCTTCCGTTTTTTAGACACAGAAAACTGAGCTCGTCGAACGTACAAGGATGAAAGAGAGAGACGTGAAAGAATCTCGCATAATTTCTCGAAATAATTAGTCTATAATTGATGTACCGTGTATCCGAGGTTCCTATATAGGCTGACAAAAAGCGGCAAAAAAGCTCGCTTCTTTCGACTCCGTTATCACTTAGAGCGTACTCGAGGAATGAAAAAACGGCATTTCAACTTCGCGATTTAGAAGGGCGAGGCGCAGTTGCCATAGTAAGCGTGCCCTATCTCGGAAAAATTCGGCGGCGACGTTTTCGCGTAACCCTAATCGACTCGAACCCTGCCTGCAATATTCACGTCCCTCTCGAAAGAATTGATCGATCGGTATCTACCCGGTAATACCCGGGGGTATAAGCCATCGCTTAGCATTGACCTTTGGATATTCTCCTCAAGGGGAAAGTATACATGCCGGGCGAGCGAAACCTCGCAAACGGTAATCGAGTATCCGCGAAAAACTTGATCAAAGCAATCGGCGAGATTAGGGCTAATCAGGTTACAGTGAATCCGAATTTCACTCACACCTTTCACCGACTTTTATGTTACACGTTTCTCTTGCCCGGCGCGGCGGCTTTTTTTCCTCCAAATTCAATTTTCAAAACAGGAGAGAAAAAATATCTTTGCTGCCGACGCGTTGACTCGTACAACTGTTTTTTGCTTTACTTTTCCTCCGTGTTTCCCAGAATGTTTGGTCAAGATTTCAACATTTCACAGACTGACCGACGGAAATATGCGATAGGAATTACGGGCAAAATAAACGAAATCGCATCTGTGAATTGAAATTAACGAAACAGAGGATCGATTGTACAATAATTACACATAGACCGAAAGTGACCCATATTTTTACGTCGTATGCGAAATAATAGCGGAATATAACGTAACGAAAAGATAATTTAGCAATTTGGTAAAGGTTCCTCTAAACCATCACGCGCAAATTTCGTCGAGTTAAAATTTGCGAATTCCTGTTAAATCCAGCGGCGCGTTTAACGGTGCGTAATAGACGTGAAATGGGAATTAGACGAGGGTAAATTTCAGCACGAAAAATTTAACAATATCATAGATTATTTCCGCGAGCCTGTATAATAATAATAGTAATAATAGCAATAATAACGCCGTTGTGAATGATTCGGGTGTACAAAGTGGGGACTGGGTCCCTCTTCGCAATTACGCATAAATACAGAACAATAATAAGAACGTGGTTCAATATTGCGCTGTAAATACACATATATAGGGTGAAGCGTTTAAGTTGGCAAACGCGAATAACTTGAAAATGAAGCATTTTCGAGAAACGTGTTTCAAAGCAAAGTTTCATCATCTCCGAAGCGGGATCTAATGGCTATAATTTTTTTCAGGTCAGTGGAGAAGTTCACGGACACGTGAAGGTAAACTTGGTTTTTTTTTTTTAAAGGAACATCCCCATTCCTTTGAAGGTTCGTATTTTATGTGAGAAAATACGCAATTTTTTTATTTGGTCCAATTGTTTGCGACTGATTGAGCATTCTAAAAATTTACGAATGCGTCAGAAGTAATTATCTTTTGGACAAACTGCTTCAAAAACATAATAAACAGAACGATTCACTTTGTTCAAGCGATAACCAGTGTAAAGTGGAAGCTTATCATTTCGAACATGTGTTAAGCTAATTGTTGCTTGAACAAAATGATGTGGAATCCTTCCGTTTATTACGTTTATCAAGTAGTTTGTGCGAAAGATATTTATTTGTGTAGTATTCGTAAATATTTAGAATGCCAGAACGAATAATCGGTTTAAACAAAAATCTAGTATATTCTCACATAAATGACGAATCTGTAAGAAAAGAAAACAGGGTTGTTCGTTTAAAAAAACTAAACTGACCTTCGTATAATCGTAAACTCCTCGACCAATCCGAAACAAAATTGAAGCCTCTGGATTTCGCTTTGAAGATGATGAATCTTTTGTCTGAAACATTTTTCTCGAAAATACTCAGTTTTGAAGTTATTCGCGTTTGCCAAGTTAAATACCTCAGCCTGTATACATATTACAGATTATTGGCTGGGGAAGTTAGTCACAAATAACTCGCGTCAATTTTCGGTAATTAACGAGGCATGCGTTTGTTCCCTAATATAATTACTTCGAACCTTGGCCATATTTTCATCGAGTAATTCTAAACCCGGGTCAACTGTCTCCGTATATAATCTAAACTATGCTTATTTGTCGTTAAATAGACGCAGCCGAGTCTCTCTCTCTCTCTCTCTCTCTTTATCTCTCCCTCTCTCCCTTTTCTCTGTAACATTCTTGTATCTGTCCAGCATTATTACGGGCATAATAAATTTCTATTCTACTCTATTCTATTCTCTCTCTCTCTCTCTTCTCTCCTCTCTATCGCAGAGTCGTAGATGCGGACGAGAAACCGAGGAAACCAAACCGACTGAACGCTGCGACGTCGAGACGACGGTGGCCAATTTCAGCTGAATATCAAGCCGATGTTTGGGGGAAATTCCGCTTCATGCCCGCGTATTATTCGGTCTATAGTCTGCGCCTACCCCGTCCGTTTAATTATTCAACGAGGTCCTCGATTTCCAGTCCCTAATTGCCAAGACGTCGGAGCCGTCGTGTCGCCGTGCGCAACTTGGCCGTTTCGCCACGGGGTGGAAAATTGCGCGTTCAAAAATTATGCCGGGCAGAATTCTGCGTCTCGTCAAGATTTTAACACAATTTCATCAGTCCTCTGAATTACATATATATACGTATATATGTATAAATTTTCAGAAACAATTTTGCAATTTTACACCGATTTCGAAACGATTCACGTCGTACGACCCTTTTTAATTAAGAATCTATTACAGATTCGTCACGATTAATCCGAGGAAATATTTGACCAAAATATATTCCTGAAAGCTTTGTTCGTAATTACGATCACGGTGACACCACTCGTTTCGTAAACAGTTAATTATTTGTTCTACCCACAATTAATGTTCCGGCACAAACTGATCGGGGTTGTTGATTTTCGGGAAGAGGATTAGGGGTAGACTCTGATCGTGTTGAGAATGTGTATACATGTACACGTACGTAATACAGGGAACGGATTTTTCCCGGAAATCAGGGGTGGGAAAAAAAAAAAAAAAAAAAAAAAAAACACCCGAATATTACACTTGACGGTGGAATACGGGAATGAAAAATTTACAAAATCACACCGCGATTCCCGCAACGATCTTAATACCAGTAGTTCTGACGCCGTACGGTTAGCGAAGAGACAGAGAAATAGAATGAGAAAGAGGGAGAACAAATGAATTTCGCAACGACGGGTTATTTTCCCACCGATTGACGCGAACGAAGAGAAATAAAAAAGATGGGGGTGTAGGAGAAAAAAAAAAAAAAAAAAAAAACAAAGAAGGAAAAGAAAATGCCGTCTAAGAAAAGCCGAATACCATTTTTGGACAAAGGAACGAACGAGGCTGAGCAAGTGATCCGAAAATTTACAAATCGTGGTACATTCGTCAAAACTGTGCCAGGATGGAAGATCGGCGCTTGAAACTTACGGCATCGATTTGCTCCGGCACATGACTCGATCTCCGTAAGCCTTCCGCCGACACTTTTCCTCTCAATAAAATTGGATCGGGTATATTTATATGATTATTCGATATTTGTCAATTTCAAAGCCCGCCCGAGTCGATCCGCGCCCTCAAATGACAGCGAAGAGTGATGAACGAGGGAGCGTAAGAAGAAGCCAGAAATTTTCAATAACAACGAATATACGATCGAGTATTGCCGCGAATAATGGATTACCGGCTAATTCACTCCTCCTTTTTCACCACAAAAAATAAAGGAGAGAAATAAATTCCCCGCTAATCTATTTGCCAGCCAAAGGGTTGTACGCGAAAATGTCGAATCAACGTTTAACGGTTGCGCGTAAAATCGATCGCATCTGCGCAGAGCTCTCTCCGTTCGACCATTCGGTAAAAAAGTAGGTATGCATATACGCGTAAAATATTTATCAGCGTTGTAAAAGGCGCGTCTGAGCCTATCGTGAAAAAACCTACCCCGGAATCGTAAGCGTATACATTATACATGTATCTACACATATCTGTATATATCGCAACCCTTAACCCGCGTCCAGGCGACCCGGTGAACTTTGGTCAACGTTCCAGAGGTTGGAGGGGTCAACGAAATTTTTGTCGGCCTAAAGCGGGGAAAGATCGGTCTCTCAGATTCAAAATCCCCTGCGAAGATTGAAAAAAGTTTATGTCGAGGAAACGACAAAACGATGATGCATATATACCGTTGTAAAAAATTCGTAAGCTGGATTCGCGTACACAGTTTATCAAACCTGCACGATTCGAATGACGAGACGAAAAAAAAAAAAAAAATTATGCTATCGGTAAACTAACGGAATATTCCATTACTTTCATTCAATCTCAAAGAATAAGAAAACGAAGTAAAAGGAGCAGCGAAAGAATAACATTTTCCAACCCAACCAATCACTTATAATACAATTTGTTCGCGAGCTGGTAAAGTTGGCATAAAATAGTTACCAGCCACTCGTAAAAGAGACTCCGAAGTATATTTCGAAAACGTTAATCGCGCCGCGTGTGTTTATAAATAACGCAGAAAAATAAGTACATAAAAAAAGAAAAAACAAAGGGCATTACAGCCACCTAATTTATACTCCGTCAATAACGAGATAAATTACAGTCGAAAACAGTTTCACTCACCTCGAGCATCGTGCGAATGTCACGAATGTTTTGATGACCTCTTCAGTCTCTCGCCCAACTAACTCACGGCGTCACTTGCACGAATTCACCGACGGTTTCACCGCTGAACTGCAATTTAATTTACACACCACCAGCAGAGAGACGTGTCCGTTACGAATAGCGCACAGCCGGTAATAATTAACAATTGTCAGATGCAACTCACTCGAATTATAAATCAGGGAAAATTCCGAGAGCTTCCTTTGAACCGGTAAGCATTTCGTGCGCGACGCGATCGGATCAAGACTGCCGAATGAAGATGAGGGGGGTGGTCCGATGTTTACCTGGCGGGATTAACGCCGATGTTTACACGGATTTGAGGTATACGAGCCCCGGACGTTATGACCCGTCGTGCCTCTGTGTATGTGTAGGTTTTTTTCGTACGTGTAGGTGTGTAGGACTCGCACACCGCTATACGCAAGTGGAAAAGCCTAGTTCGTGGTGCGACGCGAGCGGAGCCACGGATCAACCCCGAGACGCACGCGGCTCACGCAACCGACAGACCCACACAATCATCCCTGACTCGATCCCAGTCGTCAGCCACCGGCTCTCCGGGACGCACGTGGCTGTGGCTTCATCTTGATACACGTAATCAAGTCGTAATTACCCACTTCCTACTGTAAATACACGCACGATGTGATAAAACGTACGTCTCGGCGTTCATCGACGCACGCGGTGCTTTTTCCACTTGGTAGGATTTTTTTTTTTTTTCTCTCTCGATATTCAAATCGGATCGGATAATTATATTCCAAGGCTTAACGCGCGGTCGTATTGATTGTTTTTTTACCCCACGGCGATCAGGGGCGCGGGGATTGTTTTTTTTTTTTTTTGTTTTTTGTTCTTTCGTTTCACACTAGCGAATTTTTGACACGGTGAATTTAAACGAAAGAATAATGACGATGATTTGAGGAAATTTGTTGATTTGTTTTTTTTCGCCTTTTTCTTTTTACATCCCTTCGCCTGGCGAGTAAACGAGTTTAAAGCTTTCGAAAGCGTGTATTTTAAACTCGATTCGCGATACGCGCGCATCTTAATTGCTTTACGATTTCACGAACACGTCCTGGTTGTGATTATTTACCGACATTATCGTAGATTGTGTTGTTGGTAATGCGAGTATAATGGAGGCACCGGCTGATTGTCCGATTCATTTTAATTAACCCAACGAACCAAGCCGTCTAAAATATTGATAGTAATACACACTGGAGCAAGAGTTCTGTAAGCGTCAGCGGTACCTAATCCTTGTAACAGCTGGTAGAAACACACTATGATTTAATAAAATTTTGTGAATAATTTCACCGGGAAGCTTGTCTTCTTGTTCAAATATCGGAGGATCATATTTCGATATTAGATTGCAATAAAATAAAAATACCAAGGTTTCAGAATCTGCAGATACGTTAAACAATTTCCTATTTTTTCATACAATCCAGCTAATTAATTTATCAGCACCGCGTCCTAATGAAAACTTGAAAATTTCATATTGCTGTTCTGATTCCGCTGACAATGTTCATTTTCTTTTTGGCAACTTTGCTCTTAACTCCCGCCGTCTGGTTTGTTCTCCAAGAATAATTTTACAAGTGTTTATATTTGAGCGTGTATACATACACACTGCAACGCACTCCATTCATACAAACACCCGCATTCTCATCTAAAGTCGGGTGTATAATTATCGCACGAGTTCTGCTAACTCGACTGGCATCAAACGTCCCGCGTACCTGTGTACAATATAATCCACGATTCGCGTCGAGTCATTATCCATTCATCGAAATGACGGTTATTACACGAGTTTGTTTGTCCAAATACTGGCACAGCTTTATCAAAGTCAGATAAGCTGATTAATAATTGAGGATTCTCTACCCTTGTGACAAAAGGGATTAAGGGTGACGACAATAAAATAAACGATCCGACGATCCTGTCGCGCAATTTAAAATCGCCTGCAACAGAGGCTGAAATTTTTCTCGCGTATACTTAAATTTATATCGCGATATCCGCGAAGACGTAATTTCGCACTTACGCTGTCTGCCACGTGATGAGGTGACGAGACCGTTCTTTTGACTGAGGAAAGGGCTGCTGGGTATAAAAATTTATAAAGGGGAGCAGAAGGCGCGAAAATTCAATTACGTGTTTTTTCTTTATCTCCGTGTGTTTTTTTTTTGTTTTTTTTTCTCCTCTTCCTCCTTCGTTTTTATTCTCACTTAAGATTTTTTATCACTCGTACAGCACCCTCGCAAGGAAGAGAATTTAATCTCTCTCCTTGGAGCTTTTATGAAACTCGAGGTGAAAATTTGATCCGAATTTGGATTATCCCTATTACTTGTCGAATGAATGAACGAACGAATGAATGAACCAACGCACCTCCATTGCGCAGATACTAATTACGAGAATTATTGAAGGTCCTTGAAGCATCTTGAGTGTAGGGACTAGCTCCTCCTTTATATCCTTTCATCAATCTCCAGGATCAACATAAATTTCAAATGTGCATCGACTCGCCGGCCCCAATTTAATCATCATTTAACAGTCTTGACGTCATGCCTGTAATCAAATAACGTGTCACCCCCGTTAATCATCGTATGAATCTGAAGATTCATAAACAAATCATCAGTCATATTATTTGACGATTTGTTTAAATTTGTTTTGTTTTTGTCCAGTCTTCCTCTGACCCACAAAATATTCATCTCGTTTGAATAAATTTCTGTAATTCAACGTAACTAAGCCGAGAATGATTTCGACCGAGACTCGGTGAAGCTAAGACACAGATTTCACGCTTTTCATTGAATAAATAATCATGAAATGACGATTGACGATATTTCACTACTAATACCTCACAGTGAAAAATGAACATCGATTGAACCAAGGTTTTTCTCGCTAAATCAAAGATTCGAAACTGTAACGCCGGCCGATATTTTTCTCGAAAAAAGTGAAACGAGGTGCGTACAAAAGTAAACTCGAACCTGATAAAACGACGAAGTGATGAAGCAACGACTGTTTCGATTGTGCAAAGTGGTGACAATATAGTCGGGAATAAAGAAGAACACATGCACGAGAATGGAGAAATCGGATTCGAGCTTTTCGACGAGAATCGCCAACGCCCGGTGGGACATGGTCTACGTCCAGATACCGCTTTACTCCCTGATATTCCTCGCCGGAGTAATCGGGAACATCCTTGTGATCCTGACCCTCGTACAGCACCAGCGAATGCGGACGGTGACGAACGTCTTTCTCCTGAACCTCGCTGCCTCGGACATAATGCTCGGTGTTCTCTGCATGCCGTTCACCCTCGTCGGCGCCATCCTGAGGGACTTTGTCTTCGGCGAGGTGATGTGCAAGCTGGTACCCTACCTCCAGGGTGAGTCGGACACGTTTTTAATATTCGTTTTATCCCTCTTCCGCAAGTTGCATGCGCATTAAGCTCGCAAGCGTCGTTCGTGTTCGCTCGTACGCGTAACTGATGTATCGCAACGATACACGCCCTTCTATTTGCATACGTTGTACGCGTAACGTCACGCGGCCTCGTGTGATAACGGCGTTATTCAACCGGGCGAAAATCTCTCTGTTTCTGACTAAACGGTCGTAAAGAACGAGGCGAGATCCATCCGTCAAACAACCGCGACTCCTTATATCGCCTTTCCGGCGGTAAATCCACCCCTCAAATTCGAGATATTGTATTACACAGAGGGTGGATTTTGTCATCACGTTCCTTTTTACTCATTTTTATATCCGTACCTTCGTCAAATTTATTCGCTCTCCTGGCATTTCGGGGGGAGGGGGGATTTATGTTATCTCTTACTCTTGGGATTTAGTCGCAGTCTCGACGAAAATAATATGCGACGTATAATCGCGTGGCGGTAAACATCGTCTCAACGAAATATTAATATTCCCTAATATTTTTATATGTTATGTATATAAAAATATTATTGATACGAAATACGATGTATCATTAAACGATACGAGGATGACTTACGAACGGGTATCGTTAAAACTGAAGTGTCGCGAGAAATTTTTCTCAACTCTTACCGCATCAATCAGTATGTACGTAAGAAACGCGCTCTTCGAATTAATCTCGCGAATTGAAATTCTTTCGAGTTTGAAGCGCGGCTACAGCTGAAAGAATAAGGATCAAAAAAGGGCTGGGCAAAAGGCCTGTATGTAGACGAGGATACGTTTGGGTATGTATACGTATGTATATTCCCACGAGAGAGAACGGGATGGAAATGATATTGAAAAGTTTCGAAAGGACGCGACGGCCGCGACCTTTCTTCCACCCTTTGGATTGTGTCTATCTAGGCATGAGACTGACAGGAGCTGTACTTTTTGCCGACCCGACTAGAAAACGAGCGCTCTATTTTCCCGTTTTTTTTTTTTTTTTCAATTTCTCGACTTCTCCTTTCTCATTCTATAGTATATTTTTCTCGCAACGAGTTTACCGGGGATTTTCTCATATCGACGATGTTATTTTCAGCCTTGCCCTGTTTCAGCCTTACGCTACCTGTTCGATATCGCTCACGATTTATTCGCATACTTCTTTTACTTCAGCCAGGTACTCTACATGATCTGGAATTCGGTGCGTCCGGTATCGAAACGCGATATCTCAGCGTTGCGCTTGCGTGTGTATAAGCAAACTAGATTGGAGATGATCACGAATCGGGGAGGGATAAATCAAGCTGCCCGAGCTTTTTTCACTCTCGGGATTATTATACCGATTGATCACGAATTCCGCTCTCTTATCAGACCGAAGAACATTTTGCCCGACGATTTGGAGGAATAAGAAAATATACAGATTCGCTAACATTACGCGTAATTTTCACAAATTGGGTCTTTCCATTCCCCTGAGCAATTGGTCCGAATCCTTCCTAACTAGACGATAATGTAGGTGCAGTTCAACGATATTGAATGAATCACATATTTTCGATAAAAGCCGATCGATTCTCATACTCGAAAAAAAAATAGTACATCGCGCCGGAGTCTCCAAAGAGAATCAGAAGGAGGATTTCTAGACAATTTCTAGAGAGTGAAAAAAGAGTTCGAAATTTTTTTTAAAGAGGGGCGGACAAGAAGAGAGTCACGTTGATGAGACGGTCGGGCGGAAAATAAGCGGAGGGGGAAGTTACGGCCAGAACAGGGTCCACTTTGGGCTGAGTGCTTCTCAAGTTTCTAGACCAACACGTATGTAGCAGCACGGTGCTGATTAAACGTCGTGCCAAAAAGAAAGGGATTAATAGAGTGAGCAAAAAAAGGGTTAAGTTGGGTTAATAATAGTAACATGAAAAAGGTAAATGAAACGAGTGTCAGGAAAAGAAGAGAGGGGCAAAAAATAAATAAAAAAAAAAAAAATGAAACGAAAATGAAAACGAGAATGAAAACACACCGGACGAAAGAAGTCACCCTCTGGCAAATTGTTACCGCCGCTCGAATAAAAACTCGAAGGAGAACTGTAGCGTATGAAACAATGACGAAAGAGAATATAATAATAATAATAATAATAATGATAATAACAATAATCGTATAAATAATAACAGTAATGAGAATAACAATTCGTAGAGCTGTTCGGTAGATGTGGACCTGCAGGCGTTTCGTGACGACGCGCATAACTGTTGATCGTTCTTCCAGCGATTTAGCAATCTCTGCTGAAAGGGCGTTTTATAGGTATACCATATGGGCAGGACATGTGTGTGTGTGCGTAGGTACCTATGTTCGTATTCACGGAAAAGTAATGGAGAGACAAGCAACGTTTCGTGATATCTTTTATTACATTCGCGGAGAGAAGAGAGTAAGAGTTGCACTTAAAATAGCGCGCGTAGTTATGTGCAGAGTGAGGAAGAAATGTCCGTTCTCTACCTTGTACGTATTCACGTGGTAGGAAAATCGCAAGGAGAAGTAGGCGTGTGTAAACAAGCGAATGAATATCCTACTCGAGATCCTGGCGGTTGAGGGGAAGGAGAGGAAAAATGAAGACATCGTGGGCAAGAGGGAGGGGAGCTTCGAAATCGGAGAAACAAGCTGGCCGGCGCAAAAGCTCGTAAGCGCAAAACAAAACCATACATTACGTGTATTGTGTATGTGCGTGCACATATTTCGCGAGAGTCGAGTGGCTTCTCCTTCTTCGTCGTAAGCAGCTTCCACTCCTTCGCTGTACAAGGGTTGATATTCAAAGAGCAGAATGGACTTTACGACCCCGGCGTGCATGCGCGGTCTGAATATTCCACTCTCGATCTTCCAAGGCTTACGCTGAGGTTTCGAGGCTTCGTCTAGTAACCGAAATACCTGGGCATCCTCAGACGACCTCATAACTATGTCTGACAATGAGCCCGCCTCCTCCTCAACCTCCTCAACCTCCTCAACCTCATCGTCCGCAGAGATACCGAGGTACCGAAATTACAGATAGACCATCGTAACGTCAGCATAATTATATCACTAATCGCGATGGCGGCGATGCTTTGACGTAGTTTTCATCGTGGAACGGCCACCTCGTTAGGTACTGCGAAAATTGCCGAGATGAATATCGATTCCGTAATTTTGTAATCAATCTCTTTATTCCGGCAAACATCGAATTCTTAGATCACGATTCAACGGAACGAAGTTGAGAAGAAAAAAGATGCCAACCAACTTTTACGAATAAAGCTTTGAATTACGTAAATGTTGTGTAAGTTCCTTGCAGTTTGTTCGACATTCTGTTGAGAACAGTTGCTTGACTGTTTATTCTAGAGTGTAAATCTTAAGCACGTATAATAACTATTAGCATCATACGTATTTTCAAGCAAGTTTTCAACAGTTTTTGTACAGCGAAATCCATCGTACGCGTAAATCTTTCACAATTAAAAATCGTAGACAGTCTTACGAGTCAAAAAAAAAAAAAAAAAAATGGTACCCGCTGTTTCCGAATAAATTCAAATTTTAGGGTACGAATACTTAGGGAGAAAGTACGTCAGAAAAAATGTCCGTTTTGACGCGATAGGCTGAACCCTGATTTTATCATCAGATCTTGGGAGGTAGTCTTTTTTTTCGCAAAAACTGACCCCAGCATAAGAAGATAAAAATTTCCCAATGCCGACCCATCCGTCTTCGGTTCTTGTTTGGCCCAGACCATTTTCGATGCATAGTAAGTTGTTGGGCGGTCTTATCAGGGTGAGCTTTCAGACTGCCTTAGATTTTGCCAGTTATCTGTAATTCGGTAGGCTTTTTTTTTCTTTTCTTTTCTCTATCCGTCCCTCTCGAAGAGCCGAGCGATAAATTTTTGTCCGAAAATTGGAAGTGAATTAAATTTTTTTTATGAATTTTTTTCCAAAGCGTCACAGGGACGATGGGATTATCGCGTCGGCGGTAGGGATGTTGTCGAGCTTTCACGCGAGCTTTCGACACCCGGGGTAAAAGACGACGGAATTGAATCTGGTTTTCGAAATAATGCCCAACAGCTACGTGTGATAATAAAAGCGACACCTTGGATTTCAGGCCTTCTAAGCCACTCGAACCTCCGGCGCCACGCCCCGTCTGACCTCCACATAACCGGGGTTAAGGCCTCGCGTGAGTCCGCTTAACGAGAGAAGACAGCTAAATCTCAGGCTCGAGCCGATCTAAAGCCGAAAAAAAGAACGCGACCATCGATTCTGCGCCACAGACAGCTTGTCGAAACACCGTCTGCCCTCAGCGTACACTCTTTTCTCTCTCTCTTTCTCTCTCTCTCTCTCTCTCTCTCTCTCTCTCCTTGATTACACATCCCTTTATAACACCGCAGATTAAGGGCTCATCGAACTTATACAAGTGCACAAGCAACACGTTTGACAGTTGCGAAGGTGAAAGCCATCGGCGAAAGAAAGCAAGTAAGACGTAGACGGTGAGAAATCGGAGAGGGATGAAATAATTAATCGAAGGTGCGGAGAGTGAATTAATCGATCGGTGTCCTTGTCCCGAAATCGCCTCGAGATCAATTCCCGAAGGTACGAAGGAAACGCTGAAAATCATTGCAATATTGCCGTCGTCGAAAAAAGCTTCGTGAATTAGCGAAAGCCATGCAGCTCGAGAGTCGAAATTCGTCCGCGACTCGTTATTCCATCGAATTAAATACGTCACTTTCGTATCAATTTTCGTCTGTTATTATCTGTTATTTATCGTCCATCACCGCGTTTGATTTTCAAAATACCGGCTTTTTATTTAACCTTGAAAGCGTTCACCGCAGGCTCGAAGCCAACTAGCTTAGGTATGAGGGGATAATTCAGGGCGCACATAGTTCGGTTTGGTATCCAACGGGACACGGGGGATAAAGCCGATGCCACGGCGTAACTAAGGGGCCCCCGAGCTATTGAATAAAACAAACGCGCTAGAATCATTCCTTGGCGTGACTCTGCAAACAGAAGATTCGAGCTTCGGGACGCCTCGACGGCACCGTAACTACTTGCGGTTTCGGAAGTCTGAGCGTGTTGTTTTTTGTTTTTTTTTCTTTTTTATTTTTTATTTATTTTTCACTTTCCCTTTATTCCGTTTTATTGATATTGAAAAAACGCCCCGCCGTGCTTGACGGAATTTGCAAAACCTCCACGGAGTTCAGACACAAGAGGCCGGCGTTGCTCAACACAGCAACCAGCCATTTATGCCCCTGGGAGAGTAAAATGTTTGCTCAAAGAATTGGTTCGGCTAATTCCTATTCAAATATTTTCCATTTCCCCGGCATCTTCCTCTTTTTTTTATCATATCCATAGACCGCGTACGATAAACAAAATTACGAATGATTGTTGATTTTCTTGAAGAAGAAGAAGAAAAAGAAGAAGAAACCGTAGGAGGGGGAAAAGAAAATTTTCTTTCAAATCGCAAACCGCAAACTCACAACTTATTTGTTTATTTATTTTCGTTTTTTCAAAGTTTTATTTAGCGTGGATTCAAAAAATTCAATTCCACAAACAGGTTTACCTTCGTTTCTTGTTTATTTTTTTATTCCTCGGCGTGTTTGCGGTACGAGAATTTCTAATTCCGCAAAAATTCCGAATATCATGTACTCCATTCCGGACGCGGTGTGTCCCGGCAAAGATACCTCGGATTTTGCAATTATTGCGATATTCAAGCACGCGGTTATATTTGAAGAGCGAGCGGAGAATCCTCGTAATGATGATAAAAAATGTAAAATCCGTTTACACGTATCCACCGGATCTTTTTTTTCTTCTCTCTCTCTCTCTCTCTCAGCCCACGCTTTATAAATCTGCTTGTTCGTCCCACTGGTATAATACAGAGGGTTGTTTAAACAAGTTTGAAAATGTTCCCAAAGGTTGTTTCCAGAGCCACCGAGCCCGTAAACTCTTGCCCGAAAACTTAGCTACAAGATAATATATATTTCAACAAAATTAATCCGTTTGAGTCCATTAGACTCACGCTCGCCTCGAGGAAAGGGCTAATATATAACCCCGGTTTAAAGGGGAGCCCCCTTTTGTTGTTTTATACGTGCTAATTCACAAACGTGTGTACGTTGTATAATACAAAGAGAGACATTTTCGGTAAACCGACTCAAACAACAATTATTCTCGGGGGGGGGGATATGAAAATTACTTGAATAAATTTCATCCAACCTCGAGCCGATTAAGTCGGCCGATCACGCACTTCGTTTCTCGCGTTTCGTTGCTTCCACTATGACATACTTATGACCCTTCATTTTCGAAGTATTCACCTCGAGATGGTCAGACCTAATTATCATTCGCACACGGCCTCGCCGATATTACGGACGCAGCCAATTAGTTATCAGTGGACCTCAGGCCTAATCTTCTCGTTTATTAACTCAGACCCGAGGGGCTGAAAGCGACCTACCGCAATTCCCAGGGTCTTATATATATATATAAGGACCGCGAGTATGAGAGCTCAAATCGGGGGTAGGGGAGGTCGTGGAGCTTCTCGACTTCATCGGGGTCAATTTCCACTCGACCTTATCACCGGGGATTTCTCTACCCGGCAGTTTGTTGCCCGGAGGCAAACTGCGCTGTTCAAATTAGCCCTGGGGGGATCAGGCTGCAAGCAAACAGCAGACGCCCTTTGAGTACCGGATTCGTCTGACGAAGCACGACTCTAGGTTTGCCCCGTCGCAAATCCGGCTTAACCACATGATGACCCGTATTTCGGATCGGATCAGGGAGTTATACGTATATGCGCGATATGTGTGTCAAGTATAAGTATATATATATATATATATATATATATACGATATACATATATAATAGCACTCGGTCATCTCGGCAAACCTCTAATAATCGAACCCCATTTTTCTGCCTCTATGATTCGACAGGGTCGGTTACTCATTAGCTGGAAATGGCGAGATAACCGCCGCGCCGTTTATATAAGGGCCTAAACTTTGACTTCGCGGTGTCGAGGTGGTCTTATCGCAACGTGTGCAGCGTTCAAGTGGCCTGATTTCCCGTGAGATATCATCCCTCGCATTCTTCCACACACACACACACACACACACACACACAGATCCAGGATGCCCCCGTGACCACCTGTTATGCCTTAGTTCTCGTCCTCGACTTCCTCAGACCGACTTTTGCGTCCTATCGACACTTATTCCCAGCCTCGAGCAGTACGTCTCGAGTTATATATCGCAAGACACACACGTATACCAGCTCTCTCACGCAAGAACGAACTAATTTAGCGATCGTTAGGACTTCGGGCTGTGGAAAAATTCCCAGACTCGTCGTTCTTTCCTTCGGCGGGTATAAGTTGAAGGACGCGCGTTTTCGAGCTCGGTATTTTCGAACCACTTGATGATAAATATTGCATGAAAATGGAGAGGGGAAAAAAAATAATATAAATAAATAAATAAATAAATAAATGAATGAATGATTGAAAATGAGAAACATCCGATTGTGCTCAGGGTGGGTAGAAAACTCGTACGCGACGTCAACCCCGCGAATCTATTTTCCCCGGGAGATTGATCCGCGTTGCAATTAAGGGCCGCGTTTAGTGCTCGGTATGTCTAGGCGCTTACCTAACGCGGAGATAACAGAGTGGTACAAGGTATGTGGGTACATACCAACCCGTGAAGTCGGCGCTATACGCTCGGTAGGAAGTTAATCTCTCGCGCTCTATAAGCCGCGTCTGACGTGGTAAGAATGCCTCGTAATTATTCCGACCAAGTTTTGAAGCTTTCGGCGAAGTTCTCTGCGTAATCCAAAAGCTCCTATCTATCTATCTCCCTCTCTCCCTGCTCAGCTTTGTGCCGTGGAAATCGTGCTGCCATTTGCACGCTAGAGCTCGCGTATATACCGACTTTCTTCGGCCTGACTAATTGCACCCGTAATTGAGAAGTTGCTCGCTCGTTTCTATTCACTTTCGTCCACGGCGGGCCGCCGTTAAAGGCTTCGCCGTATTGTAGTTTTCTGCACCGAAAACTTGCCTGCCATGTCGAAGAAACCTGCGGACGTCGGCACGTACGCGAACTTTGCGCAGAGTTGGTGACTTTGGGTGAATATTCATCGAGCCCCGCCTCCGAGCTTTTGCTTTTGGGAAAATCGATCAAGGATCGGGAATTTATCGAAGCTTTCAGGTGAAATCCTTCCGCCAGGAAACAAGCAATTAGTTCTACCACTCGTCGACACTCGTTGCGACCCTTTTCCGTGGGACAATGAGATTTCTTTTCCTTCCGAAATGAGAACGGGAGGGGAAGAAAATGAGAAAAGGATTGCAATAAATTTCGTTTGAACCTGGTATCGAAATTTTTCTCTTCGTCTTATCGGGAAATTGGAGCGTTGCTTGTTTCGTCTTTCAATTACCTCGGATACGAATCTCGGAAAATAAAGTTTAATATCCGTGTACTGAGGATTCTGTTAAGACGAAAAGAAAACGAGATAAAAGAAGGAAATATCAAAGTAAATTCTAACGCGTTAAAGATACGGACTGTTGAACGTCAAAGTACCCTATTATTCTAAAAAAAAAAAAAAACCCCCCACCTCTTCAATCGCGCCGAAAGCGTAGAAAATAACTGAACCCTTATTATACAGAGGCTGTAGTTTAACGACTTTTTACTGCAGCGTTAAAGTGAAAGAATAAATGATTTTAACGGCAACCATTCGGTTCAAAGTCTATATAAAAAGAACATTAAAATAAGGGATGGAAAAAAAAACATTGACACTGCTCGCGAAGTCAAATCAATCTTCCATTTTACGACGCGAAACTTTCCGCTGAATATTATCCGAAAAGAAAACCAGCCCATTTTAGTTTGCCAATCTGCAGTCGATATTCCGATCGAGATAATTTATTTCCCATTTATATCCTCACATCAGTATCTTGCAAATGTAAATAATCTATGAGAGGATATTTTTCTTGCACAATGTATTCCATAAATGGATTTATCCCGATACGCTTCAGGCAGAATCGTGCTGACTGTTTAAAAATGCGGGATCAGCGCCGGAAGCAGCCGGAAGTCTATTTTTTATTCAATTTTCTCGTGTTCTTTACATTATTTTCACCACAGCGACCGAGTTAACTCTCGGAAAAAGTAGCAAGACGTGTTTTATCCTCATTTTTGTTCGTTATTCCGTAACCACTTACCATCGGCATTTCCAAGGCTTGTCAACTTCCGGTGACAAGGGAACGTCATTTCCTTGGTACTCGCGGAGCGAGCCCAAAGCTACGCATTATACATTATATATTTATACGTCCCTGACCTGCGGGGATAATTCTTCGGTCGTGTTATTTTTCAGAGCTCTCTCGGTTGTTTTTTTTTTTTTTTTTTTCTCTTCCCTCCCGCTTCTCTTCCACCGCGAGAGGGAATTAAGGAATCGACGTCCCCTCGCATTAATATTAAAGCTCTAGGAAGGTAAAAATTGCAAGTACAACTCGCCAGTTAACGTACACGTATAAATACAGTGTTGCGAACTTCCTAATTAGGCAATTTTTTGTTTTTCTTTTCTTTTTTTTTTTTATACACCCCGGCAACTTTGTCCTCCCGCATCGCTCAAGCTAATGCCAACGCTAATGCAACTTCAATATAATACAACTCCAAGTTTCGAACGGGGCGTATAAACTTCCCTCGAAAGCGTCTCGCGTCTCGAGACTCTGCAACGGCTCTTCGCCACCTGCCGCCAATCTCGCACCCATACATAGGACACCGTGTAATATCGAGCCAAAATTTGGGAAGATTTCAGGGGACTGGGAGGGGGGGAGAAATATGTCAACCCCGTTGACGACGATAAAAAATTCACGAGGCACCGATTCTTTAAGCCTTATTCACACGTCGGGGGCCCGTCTTTCCGCTTTACGATTCCACCGACTGCAGGGGCGGCTGATTCTCGATTATACCCAAGCGTGAGGTATTCGCCGATTTTCACCCCATTAAATAACCGTCGCTGCTGGATGCAAAGCCAGACGATGAGTTACCGTTTTCAGACTAACCCGTGCAACGGCTGATCCTCACCTCAGTTTTCGCCTCGCAATTTGAGCTGAGTGTTGCCCGACTCAAAGTTTGCGAAACTAAATTAATATATTATTTTATTAAATTCCAACCCCAGGCAAATTCTACCGTCGTTTCATCTCCCTTCCTTGAGGGAATTTCAAACGGCTTGGCGAGGCGGATTGCAAGCTCGCGTTTCGATACGGCTGGAACTGCAGAAGTCGACGCGACGCGCCCCGTTTTTCTACCCTCAAATTACCGTCGTGAGAACCGTGCCGGTAATGAATTTAACCGAGCAACGTGACCCGTGTCCGTAGGATCTTGATGGGAGGAATTAAATCTACCAAATTTTGGAACTGCAATGTTACGCAATAAGACGAATGCGGGGTAATTAGAAAGGCAACGGGAGCGAAGTTGCTTCCGGTTTTATTTATCGTTGTACGTTGGAAGTACGTTGGAAGAATTTTCTTAAAACCTCCGAGTGAAACGAAATTTCACCGAACAAACTTCGTTCGATCTGTTTTCCTTTGGTCAGCAATCGCGGAGGTGATAAAATACAAATCGTTTGATCGAGCTTCTACGCTATTGGAAAGCCGAGCTTTCAAATGTCACTGTAGAATTTGAATAATAAAACGACAACATTACACAGGCTGCCAACCAGATTGCCACCCCTTGTATATTTGCACTACATATTTTTTATATGCCTGCAGCTTTATTATGCATATACATATTATACATAAACGTGTACAAGCAATATCAATATTTGCTTAGGTATTTGTTTGTTTATTTTATTTTTTTTTTCCCGTTTTTTCTCCAGACCATTTTTCCCTCCGTGCATATTTGCGAGAATGCGTATAACGCGAGAAGGGCTTTTGAAATAATAATCAATTCGTGCACGCCAAGTGAGAAAAGATTTTATACGTACCTGTATAAAGTCTGATGCGATCGTAAATTCGCGATCAAACAGCAATTGATCTCTCGAATTTCACACCGTTCGGTGCCAGGGTATAAAAATTTAATTTCGTCGATCGCGTCTGCTCTCTAATTCTCACCCGTAATTTTCATAATTCGAGTCTGCTGATTGTGAGATCTGATCTCCAAAAAATGGGCTGGCTTCGTATACGTATGTATATACACGGATTGTACGTAACATCGACCAAGGCAGTGTTACTTTTCAATATTTTTTTTTTTTTTTGTCCGATCTTCTCCTATAAATTCGAAACCTCCGCGCTTTACGTCTGATCAAATCCAATCGCGTCTCCCTTATCTATGCGTAGCTACTTATGGCGTGATATTTCTTCTCTGAGAGAAGCTCTCTCTCTCTCTTTTTTCAAAGTGCAAGAATATGTATATATCCTCGCCCCATTTTCCTCTCACGTCTCAAGGTGACACACGATAACACACACGCACAGTATCTTTTTCTCTCTGCCCCTCCTAATTTTCTTAAGATTCCATCCAATTCATATATTTGAATAATTTTCCTATCGCGTTACCAGGAGCTTCCAACTTCGCAGCGTTGAATTCTCACGTCGCGTCGCGGGAAAAGGCACCTGCTGCCTTTTCTTGGTGAAAATTCAAAGTGAATGTTGAACCCTTTTGAAGACTCGTCCTAGCTGTTTAACTTAAACGAGATCAATTAGAGGAAAAGCGAGAAAGAAAGAACCAAGAAAGAAACTATATTCACATAATTAATTGGTTTCTCGTTTTCATTCAAATTTTCAATCCAACGGCCGACGCGTCTGTAAAAAAAAAAAAAAAAAAAAAATCAAGGCAGAATACGCTCCAACGCCAGTGAATTTTCCATAAAAATACATACAACGTCTCCTACTCTACATGTAATAATACGCGGTGTTTATGCATACGAGTATGTGGCAATGTTACAGGCATGTATGGCTCAGACACACGTGGCGCAAGGTTTCATATCGTAAATTTTCCAAGCTTTGGCAGCGATTCGGCAGCTTCTCATACCAGGATCTCGTGAGACTTTTCAGGGAGAATGATTTGCCGATCGCGTAAACGTGACCCGGTGCGAAATACGTTCGGGCACGTGGATCGAATGGGGCAAAACTACCATCCGAACCGAGCATAATGCATCGACACATCGCGAACAAACCCGGACCCCGAATAACCGAAGAAACCAGCCGCGAAAAATACCAAGGCCGTAAATATACGGACATTGATCTATCGCGGTTAAGAAACGGAGGAATTTTGTTTCTTCCCCCCGTCTAAGGATCGGTGTGACGCCAAATTAAATTGAAAGAAGAAACGACCAGGGAATGGAAATGAAAACAATTTTATCATATTCTTTGTGTGTGTTTTTTTTTTTCAATCTCCTTTTTCTGCCCGTTTCAAGACACTCGATTGATCACGTGATAATATATTCTTACCGCACCGGGAGGAATTTTTCATAATAGAAATTTCAACCGATTTGCTATTCTTAATCGTTTCATCGATCTTTCGAATATTGTAACACATTTACGTACCTGCATACACTGCCGAGCTATGAAAATTTCTTGTGCGAATTTTGTGATTGCGATGCACGGCTGCCCTTCGAAGACCTTGTACTTTTTTTTTTCGCTCTATACGATTGCAGCCTGCAATTATTCATCTCTGGGCAAAAAACGCGTGACGACGAGCTTACGTGTAATGGAGAAATTCTGAAAAAACCCCCGTCGTATTTTTCTCCATATGACAGAAAATCTGTCCTTCGGTGTTAAATAATGAATTTTCCGAATGTTTCTATGTGCCATTTTTTATTTTATTTTATTTTTTTCTTGCTGTTTTTTTTTCCATTTTTCTTTTTTTATGCAAACAACTCTAGCTGCATGCGTTGGGCATAATCGTACGAAGGCGGTTCTTGTCTCGACTGACATATGACGCATTCTCGTTATCAAAAGAGTAAAAAAGCCACGGATGATCAAGCGCGTGAAACGTGACCCTAATTACGAAAGGTCAGAGAAAATTTTTCTAAAGTACCAGATACTCGTCAAATTGCACGTTGATCGAACGACGTATAAAAATCGTAATAACCTCTTTCTCGCCTTTACTTTGAAAGTTTTCTCGTTTTCGTCCCATCTCATTCCTTGGCATATTGTCCCATTCTTCGGTGGATAAAAACGTGTCAAGAATTTCGATATAAGCAATCAACGTCTCTGATAGAGCGTCTCAATTTCGGGAAACAATTAGACCATAGACGAAGCTAACCCGAGCAAGACTTTTTTTGATGAAGCCAAGTGAGAGAGAAAGAAAAATAAGGACAAACAGATGTAGAAAAAAAAAAAATGGAATCCATCAGGACGTAATTCATTTACCTGTGTATTCCTTAGTTATTTTTCAGTCGTCGGTTTTTCTGCCTCGCATTTTATGGCTTACGCATTCGCGTGTAAATATCGAGAAAAGTTCTGGCAGCTCTTATCAAGAGCCCATTGTGGTCCCGTGAAGATAATACATACACCTTCGCGTATACGTATAAATAATCGTGCAAAAAACGAGCGGGACGAAAAAAAAAAAAAATTTCTCATCAGCCGTCGACAGAGGCAAACCTAATGACAAGAAAAAATAGTAGACTATTAATTTTTTTATCCGAAGAAACGAAAGAGTCCCAAACTTTTCTTTGCCATCTGTATTACAGGTACGTGGGCAGGTATTACTATACGCATCACGAGACTAATACGCGACAAGTTTTTGAATAAATTTTCGTAGAGTTTATAACTCCTAAAGAGCGATACGATAGAAATGGAGAAACGTAGGGGAATAAACCGGTCGATACAAACTACAGGGATAAAAGCCCGAAGAGTGCGTCTCCTTTTTCGTCCATTAAACCCCCCGAGACTCGGTGCAGTGAAAACTATCTGCACTTTCCTTTCCGCGGGTTTGGATTATCGGATTCCGAGTCTCGTCAGGGAGGGAGAGAGAGAGAAACAGAGAGGTGGGAAAATACTCCGTCGGAGAAAGCAAAGTTTCCTAATCGCGAGTTGGAACACGTGCCTGACCTTTGACAAGGGAGTTACCTCGTATACTTCGTTACTCGGTTAGCCCCGGATTTCCGCGGCACTTCCGACGCCATATGCAGTCGAGTGAAACCTCCCCGCGACTAATACACACCTCTGTATGCGGTTTTCGAAGGGGCTGCAGCGCAAGCTCCGGCAAATTTTATTCCTCCGGCGCGGCGAGCTTTTATCGCCCCGCACAGGTATAAGTATGCAATGCACCCGTCATCCCTCGGCCGCGGCCACTCTCCGCGATATTATTCTTCTTCCTTTCTCCCCTCCTCTCGTCTCCTACGAAATCAGCATATTCTCTCACGTCTCATATATCCGCGATGTGTTTCAGCCTGCACGGTGTCCGTCTCCGCCTGGACCCTCGTCGCCATTTCCGTCGAGCGTTACTACGCCATATGTCATCCACTGAGATCACGTCGGTGGCAGACCTTGTCCCACTCCTACCGTCTCATCGCCGTCATCTGGACCGGAAGCCTTATTCTCATGTCGCCGATAGCCGTACTCAGCGAGCTCAAACCTACCAGCAACGGTGAGTAGCTGTTTTTCGTTTCACCCTCGCCCGGCCGATTGATCACGGCCGGATTGTTTATTCGAGTCACATTCCTCGGGGTTTCTCCCGGGGTTTAGGGCTGTATCCGTGCATTGCGGTCGAGTGAAATCATATCGCGCGGTTCGGTTCGGTTCGATGTTATCTCGAATTCCCGGGGAAGTTACCTTGGAAAGTAGGGCGCGACATATGGCGGGAATCGTAGATGGAGAAAGGGAGAAAGTGAATGGCGTAAGCCGGTTGAGTGAGTGCTGCAGGATTTCTCTCGGTTGAAGGGGAAAACTTTTCCGGGATAAGGGTGCGGAATAAGTCCCGTGAGCGAGGCCTGCACCAGAAACTCGAAATCTTAATACGATGACAGCGCGGCAACTCCGCGGTACTTTCGTAAGCGAGAATCAAAAGTTATTGTTTTTCACCCGTCGCGCACCCACCCTTGCACCCGCACCCCGGGTCTATAATTCATGAA